>NW_012114899.1:2452315-2453818 GCF_000951035.1 Colobus angolensis palliatus | reverse complement strand
GAAAAGAATTTTCAAGCCAGAATTTCATATCCAGCCAAACTAAGTTTCATAAGTGAAGGAGAAGTAAAATCCTTTACAGACAAACAAATGCTGAGAGATTTTGTCACCGCAAGGCCTATCTTACAAGAGCTACTGAAGGAAGCACTAAACATGGAAAGGAACAACCAGCACCAGCCACTTCAAAGACATGCCAAATTGTAAAGACCATCAATGCTAGGAAAAAACTGCATCAACTAACAAGCACAATAACCAGCTAACATCATAATGACAGGATCAAATTCACACATAAAAATATTAACCTTAAATGTAAATGGGCTACATGCCCCGATTAAAAGATACAGACTGGAAAATTGGATAAAGAGTCAAGCCCCATCAGTGTGCTGTATTCAGGAGACCCATCTCACATGCAGAGACACATGACCTCAAGAAAAGGTATGGAGAAAGATCTAGCAAGCAAATGGAAAACAAACAAACAAAAAAAGAAGGGGTTGCAATCCTAGTCTCTGATTAAGCAGACTTTAAACCAACAAAGATCAAAAGAGACAAAGAAGGCCATTACATAATGGTAAAGGGATCAATTCAACAAGAAGAGCTAACTATCCTAAATATATATGCACCCAACACAGGAGCATCCAGATTCATAAAGCAAGTCCTGAGAGACCTACAAAGAGACTTAGACTCCCACGCAATAATGGGAGACTTTAGCACCCCACTGTCAATATTAGACAGATCAATGAGATAGAAGGTTAACAAGGGTATCCAGGACTTGAACTCAGCTCTGCACCAAGCAGACCTAATAGAATATCTACAGAATTCTCCACCCCAAATCAACAGAATATACATTCTTCTCAGCACCACATCGCACTTATTCCAAAATTGACCACATAGTTGGAAGGAAAGCACTCCTCAGCAAATGTAAAAGAACAGATATCATAACAAACTGTCTCTCAGACCACAGTGCAATCAAATTAGAACTCAGGATTAAGAAACTCACTCAAAACTGCACAACTACATGGAAACTGAACAACCTGCTCCCGAATGACTACTGGGTAAATAACGAAATTAAGGCAGAAATAAAGATGTTCTTTGAAAGCAATGAGAACAAAGACACAACATACCAGAATCTCTGGGACACATTTAAAGCACTGTGTAGAGGGAAATTTATAGCACTAAATGACCACAAGAAAAAATAGGAAAGATCTAAAATCGACACCCTAATCATCACAACTAAAAGAACTAGAGAAGCAAGAGCAAACAAATTCAAAAGGTAGCAGAAGAAAAGAAATAACTAAGAACAGAGCAGAACTGAAGAGATGAAGACACAAAAAACTCCTCAAAAAATCAATGAATCCAGGAGCTGGTTTTTTGAAGAGATCAACAAAATTGATAGACTGCTAGCAAGACTAATAAGGAAGAAAAGAGAGAAGAAATCAAACAGATGCAATGAAAAATGATAAAGGGGAGATACCACCACTGATCCCACATATATACAAACTACCATCA
>NW_012114899.1:2450834-2451801 GCF_000951035.1 Colobus angolensis palliatus | reverse complement strand
GATTCACAGTCGAATTCTACCAGAGGTACAAGGGGGAGCTGGCGCCATTTCTTCTGAAACTATTCCAATCAATAGAAAAAGAGGGAATCCTCCCTAACTCATTTTATGAGGCCAGCATCATCCTGATACCAAAGCCTGGCAGAGACACAACAAAAAAGGAGAATTTTAGACTAATGTCCCTGATGAACATCGATGTGAAAATCCTCAATAAAATACTGGCAATCTGAATCCAGCAGCACATCAAAATCTTATCCACCAAGATCAAGTTGACTTCATCTCTGGGATGCAAGGCTGGTTCAACATATGCAAATCAATAAATGTAATCCATCGTATAAACAGAACCAAAGACAAAAACCACATGATTACCTCAATAGATGCAGAAAAGGCCTTTGACACAATTCAACAGCCCTTCATGCTAAAAACCCTCCATAAACTAGGTATTCATGAAACGTATCTCAAAATAATAAGAGCTATTTATGACAAACTCATAGCCAGTATCATACTGAATGGACAAAAACTGGAAGCATTCCCTTTAAAAACTGGCACAAGACAGGGACACCCTCTCTCACCACTCCTATTCAACATAGTGTTGGAAGTTCTGGCCAGGGCATTCAGGCAGGAGAAAGAAATAAAGGGTATTCAAGTAGGAAAAGAAGAAGTCAAATTGTCCCTGTTTGCAGATGACATGATTGTATATTTAGAAAACCCCATTGTCTCAGCCCCAAAACTCCTTAACCTGATAATGAACTTTAGCTAAGTCTCAGGATACAAAATCAACGTGCAAAAATCACAAGCATTCTTATACACCAATAACAGAGAAACAGAGAGCCAAATCATGAGTGAACTCCCATTCACAATTGCTTCAGAGAATAAAATACCTAGGAATCCAACTTACAAGGGATGTGAAGGACCTCTTCAAGGAAAACTACAAACCACAGCTCAGCTAAATAAAAGAGGACACAAACAA
>NW_012114899.1:2418631-2450784 GCF_000951035.1 Colobus angolensis palliatus | reverse complement strand
ACAATCCTAAGTCAAAAGAACAAAGCTGGAGGCATCACGCTACCTGACTTCAAACTATACTACAAGCCTACAGTAACCAAAACAGCATGGTACTGTTACCAAAACAGACATATAGACCAATTGAACAGAACAGAGCCCTCAGAAATAATACAACACATCTACAACCATCTGATCTTTGACAAATCTGACAAAAACAAGAAATGGGGAAAGGATCCCCTATTTAATAAATGGTGCTGGGAAAACTGGCTAGCCATATGTAGAAAGCTGTAACTGGATCCCTTCTTTACACTTTATACAAAAATTAATTCAAGATGGATTAAACACTTAAATGTTAGACCTAAAAACCATAAAAACCCTAGAAGAAAACCTAGGCAATACTATTCAGGCCACAGGTATGGGCAAGGGCTGCATGACTAAAATACCAAAAGCAATGGCAACAAAAGCCAAAATTGACAAATGGTATCTAATTAAAGAGCTTCTGCACAGCAAAAGAAACTACCCACTGAGTGAACAGGCAACAGGCAGAATGGGAGAAAATTTTTGCAATCTGCCCATCTGACAAAGGGCTAATATTCAGAATCTACAAAGAACTTCAACAAATTTATAAGAAAAAAATCAAACAACCCCATCAAAAAGTGGGCAAAGGATATGAACAGACACTTTTCAAAAGAAGACATTTATGTACCAACAGACACATTAAAAAATGCTCATGACCACTGGTCATCAGAGAAATGCTAATCAAAACCACAATGAGATAACATCTCACACCAGTTAGAATGGCAATCATTAAAAGTCAGGAAAAAACAGGTGCTGGAGAGGATGTGGAGAAATAGGAATGTTTTTACACTGTTGGGGGGAGTGTAAACTAGTTCAACCATTGTGGAAGACAGTGTGGCGATTTCTTAAGCATCTAGAACTAGAAATACCATTTGACCCATCAATTCCATTGCTGGGTATATATCCAAAGGATTATAAATCATTCTACCATAAAGACACATGCACATGTATGTTTATTGCGGCACTATTCACAATAGCAAAGACTTGGAACCAACCCAAATGTCCATCAGTGATAGACTGGATTAAGAAAATGTGGCATATATACACCATGGAATAGTATGCAGCCATAAAAAAGGATGAATTCATGTCCTTTGTAGGGTCATGGATGAAACTGGAAACCATCATTCTCAGCAAACTATCGCAAGGACAGAAAACCAAATACTGCATGTTTTCATTCATAAGTGGGAACTAAACAGTGAGAACACTTGGACACAGGAAGGGGAACATCACACACTGAGGCCTGTCATGGGGTGGGGGGAGGGGGGAGGGATAGTATTAGGAGAAATACCTAATGTAAATGACGAGTTAATGGGTGCAGCAAACCAACACAGCACATGTATACATCTCTAACAAACTTGCACATTGGTTGTGCACATGTACCTTAGAACTTAAGGTATTAAAAAAAAAAAAGTAAACATCACATAATATGATAGTACATTGAGGACAACAGCTCAAGCTTAAATTAAGTTGTAGATCCCAGCACTCATACACGTCTGACCATGTCTGACAGACTGGTAGTGTAGCTCCCAGAAGTTTATTGGCATGAAGGATTGATGACTCTTCTGAGAGAAAATTCGTCTTAAGTAGAGATGGAATCAGAAAAGTTCAAATCAATATCCAAGCTTCAGTCAACAGGGGGAAAGAAAAAGCTCTGAAGACTGCCTGGTAGCTGCAATTCAGATTCATCCTAGGGACAGAGGAGCGAAGAATACAAACTCCCTTCTCTATGTGACTTGCATATTTCCATTTTAAGTCTTACAGACTATCAGGGTGTGAGGCAGAACAGGAGACAGTATCTCTAACAGAGTTAAGGAAATCTCACTAAAAAATTCTACAGTAGGAGAGAAGGAAAGCTGTGAACACCAGGTGGCAGCAAGATTTATTTATGAAGTCACATGAGACATGTCTGAGATTTCTAGAAATTAATGAGTCACTGGCGAAGGAAGCGGCTTGAAGAAAGAGCCTCTAATGTCACTGATAATGTTTCTCCATTTGTCTGGTGGGACTTTGGGAAACTCAGCTTCTAACAATAATAGCAGATGGGGTTAGGAAGTTAGGGCTAATGAGCTCCTTTTGTTCATAAATTATTAATTAATTCATTTTCTGAACTGTATCAAGGAGTGGATTAACAATGAGATTTTCCAAAGGTGGGTATTTTTTATGCTTTAAATTTACATATGACAGCTTTGCCTATTACAATCCTGACACATTTTAGTCATCCTCATGGATTTCATCATTTAAAAGATGAAGGAACTATGAGAATCAGCAAAATGGTCATGCAGCAGCATGGTGGTCAAAAACAGACTGCTTGGAGTTAGAGCTCAGTTGGTGCCTGGTCTTGCCACTTAACAGTTTTGTGACCCATCTGACTTAAGAAGAATATCATGATGTTGCTTATTTCATTACATTGCTGTGAAGACTACAAGAAATAAGGCATTTCAAACATGTTAGATTTATAATAAATAATAAAAATCTCAAGTCCAAACTGTTAAAAATTATCTATATGGTATACTGCCTCCTATCAAATCTTTTCCTTCCTCTCTCTAAAGTCTTGGCACAACTCCTAAAAATAGATGCTGTCTATTTCCCCCTTGAACCTGGGCTGGCCTTGTGACTTGCCTTAACTAATAAATAGAATGGCTATGCCAGTTCTAAGGCTAGGTCATAAGAGGCCTGGTACCATCGGCTCCAATCATTTTTGAATCCACTCAAATTTCAAGAAGCTCAGCTAGACTACTGAATTATGAAAGATCATGTGGAGGAAGCTGGTTTCCAGCTATTTCAGCCACCCAGATAAAGCCACAGACATAAGCAGAACCCCAGCTGAGCTCACAGCTGAATGCAGCTTAGTGATCCAGCTGACATGTGGCGCACAAGAACCACTCAGCTGAGCACAGTCAATGCACAATTATTTAATATATAATCATGAGAAATAACAAATTGTAGTTTGAACAGTCTAAGGTTTGGGGTAGCTTGTTATACCTCAGTACACAAGTGAAACACTATATGAGGCCATGTATGATTTTTCCCTGTCAATGTCTCTAATCTTAACTTTCAGCCATCTCCCCTTCATGCACACTACTCTAGTAACTCTGATCTTTTCAATTCTCAAATATAACCTGGGGCACAGGATCTTTACATATGCTGCCCTCTTTACCTGGACCATGCTGCCAGAGGCCCCCCACCACCCATTCCACATACTATCTGTCCCCCTTTTCTCTAAGTAACTCCTACTTATCCTTGTGGTCTCAGGAATCTAGAGTAGTCCTTCTAGTTCCTAGACTAATTCAGTTGCTTGTCATTTACTCTTACACAAGCTTTTTTCTTTCTTTCTTTCTTTCTTTATAGCACTTTCTATAATTATAATTACTTGGGTAGTTATTTATTTAATATCTGCCTTTCTTCCAGCCTAAAAATTTACTGAAGGCACTCAGCACAATTTCTGGCATCTAGAAGATGCTCAATACTTATTTCTTGAATTGATGAACCAATAGGTTGGTTGCAATAGACTAGCCAAGAGCAAAACTGTGTCTCTTGCCTCATACGTTAGTATTCTTGTCCTTGTAATTTACCATCCTCCTCTCCATTTGTGGGAAATCAGTGTGAAGTTTTACTGGGGAATATCTTTTGCATTTTAAATGCGGGATTATGACTGGATGCCATTTTTAGAGGAGGAGGTTTTAGAAACATTAACACAGCCAAAACCAATACAGGACTTTTATATTAGTTACCAGCGTCTCCTTCTCTAAGATCCTCAGATTATTCCATAATTCTTATTTACAAAGCTTTATTCCCCACAGGAAACCAGAAAGATAATAATTCTTACCTAGAAAAATAGGGACCTGGCAATTCCAGTGGAGCAGACCATTATTCAATGAAGAGTACTCAGGAGGTAAGACAGAGCAGAGTCAGTAGACTTAGTCCCAGCCACAAGGGCTTATTCCACCCCAGATCTTGCTGACAAAATGTCATCAAGCTTCATAATAATTGAGCTCTAATTCAATTACTTAATGTAAGTTTAAACTAAGTCACATTATTTAATCTTTTTTTTTTTTAGCTCAGTTTCACATATGGACAATGGGCTAATTACTTTCTATTTACTTCCTAAGATAATTATAATGATTAAAGTACTTCATAAAATGTAAACCATAATTTAAATATATAGTATCACACAAAATATTTTTTAATCAAATACAATAAAATTTTCTTGTGCAAACGAGGTATCTCTTTCTGATGTAAAAGATGGAGGCTGAGAAAATACGTCCAGAAGCAAATATCCAATGAATGTGCAGGCTGGTGCAATGCAGAAATCTCACTTACATTTTGGTCCATGTAAAGGATGTTTGCTAGAATTACACAGGCCACAGCCTGAGGTTCTTTACATTGTGGCTACAATTTCCTTGCTTGCCATAGTGGCCCCCTGTGGGATTCAGGTAGTATATTTGTGAAATTCCTTCCACCGAGTAACATCAATGAGATTTCAGAACCCAGATGCCCACAGGTGGCATTCAATTCCACTCTTATCTAGGAAAGACTGCAGTTGAGTTCCCTAACTTCAGAGACCTACACTCCAGCCAGCAGGAGGAGAGATAAGCTGTAGATGGTCACATCAGAAGACCTATATACTGAATCTTTTTGTTTCTTCCTGAGGGAGGCAGGTTTAAAGTCATGGACACATAGCTCTAACAGCTCAGTTGGGTTGCTCACACTGAGAGAGATGCAGACTAACAGAACTTGAGTAAAAAAGAAAACCTCAGAGAAAGTGACTCATGGTAGTTTCCTTGTCTGCAGACAATTCACTCTTCTGTGCCTCAGGCTCTTACAGCACTTTATATTTCTGTGTACAACTTCTCACAAATGGACATGAATCATAGTTCTGTGTGTGTTTGTTTCCCAAGGGATAGTAAGAGACTTGAGGCCAGCAACTTTTCTTGTTCATCTCAGGGTGACTCAAATGTAATGGGCTTCCTTGAGTCAGCCCTGAACTCACCCCAGTTCATCTTAAGACTAATACCATAGTTACATAGCAAAGTGAAAGCAAAACAAAACTAATCAAAGGAGAAAATGTTTACAAATATGTGATAGTCCAGGTCTCTGCTATTTTTTAAAAGCCCAGATCATGTCACAAAAGTCTACTTAAGGATGATTATAGCCAAAAACAAATTGATATTTACAAGCAAACACATGTTGATGCTGGTTTCATTCTATCTCCTGCCTATTCTGTTTTGATGTCAGCTTGAAATATTTAGAGGATGATGAGGACAAAAACCAAAGGCCCTGGACTTACTGGACAGTTATAGATAGGTCAGTAATGCTACCTCTGTGTGGGAAAGCTGGCAATAATGGGATTAGACACGCCAGTTCCATTTGCAGAAGTCTGGTTCTTAAACAAGTGACTCGAATCCTTTGTTTTGTCACTGCATGGAAGTCAGTGTGCGTGTGTCTGTTCTCCCTATATGTTGATTTCTCTTTGACAGAAACTCATTATGAGAGACACCTACTTAGGCGGAAGCTCATTTGGAATTCACTAAATAGCCAGCTCTAGTCAGTATGGGGAGAAAGGAAAATGGCTTGTGACAGAAATAGGTCCTTCAACAGAAACTGTTGGTATTCTCTTTCTAGTGAGACTCTGGGGAGTAACAAAATTAGGTGGTGAGTAGTTTCAGAAAAGGAGGACCTCAAGCAATTAGGCATCTCTTAGAAAGATGACTACATAGACCTGTGGTATAAGGATAGAGTCTTTTCTTATAAGACTTTTTTTATCTGGTGTAGGGACAGCTAATTTGCTCTGAATAGTTTTAAGTCCACTTTCTAGGCTGATGTTATCCATTTGGTATAGATTTGCCACTTATATATTGAGAGAAGGTTTCTTATTGACACATCAAAGCAAACTTCTCCCTGTTCAACATAGTATATTGAGCCAATCAAAATAGTTGTGAAATATAAAGTGTTTGCTCATACTTTAATGGTAAGCAGTGCTGGATACACACACACACACTCACACACACATATATTCACACATATATACACATATGCACACACACATATATATTGCTTTATATTTATATATACACGTTTAGATTGTATATGCTATTTATTACACTGTTAAACATTACTTACATATTTCTGGTTAATGATGTCTAATACATACTTGGTATCATGTTAAAAATGATTTTTAAAAAATTGAATCATGTTAATTTAGTCATATGCTATCCTGAGAAGTAAAAAAAAAATACATATTTCTCAGACAATTTATCCATACACACGGGCAATATGTTTATTTCCAGTGTTAACTGATTCCTCAACTATTGCAGTAGTGGTATCTTTCTGAAATTTTATCTTACTTTCTGAGTGTGTTAAGTTGGCCTAATTGTGAGACATATTCATTTTAAAAAGTAATGCTAATCTGGATGCTGCCACCATGAGGTGGGAGGTTGGGAAAAAAGAGAATATACTTCAAATTATCTTTATGGAAAAGTTAGTTGAGTATAACATGAGGAAATAGCATGTCTTAAAGAACAAGGCAAAAATCTTTCAGAATAAAAATCTTCTTGGTGCAATCTTTTTGAAATTGGTTCAATCTTCTTTACATTTCTATTGCAAATGCTATTATGGAAAGATGTTCGGTGGCCATGGGCCAGTGATTACAGAGATTGAGTGCGGGGGTAATAAATAAGTGAATTTTGTGGTTTTTAAAAATGTATATTTTACTTGGAAGCATGAGCTTTTGAAAACTAAACTGCTTTAAAATATAAAATATGTAATCAAATACAAATTCTTGTCAGAAAAGTGTTGCTCAACAAATAGTACCTGTTTGTACTGATAAGAAGGGCAGTAAGAGTTCTTTAGATACCATCATGCACTTACTTGATGGGAAAGTATGGAAATCATACCAAAAAATCTGAAAATAAAGCTTATCAGGTTGTTTAAAGTTGTTTAGGTGAGAATCTAGCTTGGATCATAAAACAGTTAATCAGATGGTTTTAGTATTCCTGGCAGGCTGAAAATCCTGAAAAGAAAGATAATCTGGAGAACTGGGTACAGGTGGTAGTGCACCGCTTGTAGTCACATATACACAGGGGGATTGCTTGAGCTCAGGAATTCAACACCAATTTGCACAACATGGGAGGGTGCATGGGGGGAGAAAGACAATCCTATGAAAGAAACTAAATTTACACACAAAAAGGGACATTCTGCCAGAGTGTTTTGTTTTTTGTGGGGTTCTCCCAGAAGGAGATCTGAGCCAAGGATTTGAGTGTGGATAGTTTATGTATGAACTGATGTCAATAACCATTGGTAGAGAAGGAAAGGTAGTCAATGGAGTTTTCATTATTAGGCAAATTTCCACTGTGGGGAACAGGAGCTTGATTCTACTAGGTAATATTAGGAACCCAGGTAAAACACAGGTCCTAGAGTCATCCCACCCCGGTGCAAGGGAGCTGGGTATTCATACACAATGAATACCCAGGGTGAGTGTTGCTCTGGGTGAGTGTTGCTCCCAGAGTCATTAATTTCTTAGCATTTCCAGCTTGCCACATGGAGGCACAAACCATGCTCTGGTGGCAAAAGGCCCTCAAGCAAACACTTGCAGGTGCTGGCAGCTGGGAGTCTCAAATGGTAAGAAAAAGAAACATTGGTGGAACACTGACAATGTTTGCTGTACAGCGTAACTGGCTATTCTGAATGAAATGAAAAAACAATGATTTGCCCAAGTCCCTATATATAGATATTAAAAAACAATTAAAAAAAAAAAACAAAAATAAATATAAACCCCACAAATACCAAAAGACCTACCCTAGGAAATTTGAGATATGTGTGTGAGATACTACACTACACATTCACATCCTACAGACTATGACAGCAAGGAGTTTTCTTATACCAACAGGTAGAGTAAGCCGCTACCTCTGTAGTCTGATTTGAGAAACAGAAAGGTCCATAAACCAAAATATTTCCTATACTTCCCCCCTTCCACTATTTAAAATGCTTCCCTTTGAGATTTGTTATTTTGTGTGAGCTATATTACACTGTGTGTATGTGTGTGTTTATAACACAAATATACATATCTATGCACATAAATGTGTTCATGGATGTGGGGGGCAAATGTATTAACAATTTCTGGCAAGTTTATTTATTAATTAGCTGTCTTTATGAAAAGGACAGAGAAAGTGTTACTTTTAAAGGGAAAAGGTAGTTCCTTTCCCCTCCCTTAAAGGGAAAACAGAAAAGTTTACAAATCCCGTGTTCTAAACCCAAACCAAAGGCAAAGGGTGCTGAGTCATTGAGAGCATGTGCTCTGAAAAAGAAAAAAAAAAAAAAGAAAAAGGAATAAAGGAGGAGGAGAAAGAGAAAGATAGAATAACTCTCTAGACAACACTTACTTATTCCAAAAATTTGTACTGGATACATACGTTTGGTCACAATGACTTGAAGAACTCCAGGTGGCACCATTCTTACAAAATACAAAACGATGGTACCCCCACCAGAGTTGTGAAACATGATATCCTTGCACATATGGTTGGGTTAGTTTCCCTTTCCCTTTTGGCTTTAAGTATTACTTCAAAATTAACTAAATTTGATCACATTATTTTTTAAATAAACATATTTAAATGTCCATGGAAAGCTGAAAGATACTTTGTCAATCAAAACATTTTTTAAAAATTTCATTAGGTGAGCTTTCTATTTAAAGAGAACCTGAACCAGGCATGGTGTCAAGTGTCTGTATCTCAGCTACTTGGGAGGCTGAAGCTGGAGAATCTCTTGAGCTCAGGAGTCCAAGACCAGCCCAGGCAACATAGCGAGACCCTGTCTATAAAATCAGCCAACCAACCAACCAATCAATCAATTAATCAAAATGAAGGGAATCTGGGGTGTTTTTTTTTTTAAAAAAAAAAACAATTATTTGAAAATACAAATTTATCTGATTGGTTTATTCAGATTCTCATGTGCAGTTTTTTATTTTTCATTAAAGCTTAAAGCATTTCTCATATTCACCAATTACCAGCTGTATGGCCTGATAAAGCTCATTTGTCCACAATGCACAGTTTCTCTATCTCACAAATGCATTCAACACTTACCTAATTCAAGTGTGTTTGGTATTTCTCGTATTCCTAAAACTGTATTTGAAAAACAGAGTTGAATTTAATGGAAAAGGGTACTACTACTTTATGTTGTTTTCTTCTAATCAGCTAGGCTTCCACAGAGTGGAAGTCTTAAGTAAGAGGAAAAGGATGATTATTGTGATAATTACCACTTTTGAAAGATCTCATTTGTAAAGTCTAGTGGCTTATGAGCAGAGACTCTGGCCCTGCCCTCTCCCCAGAATCCAGGAAGTGTCTGGAACACAGTAGGGGCTCAAATTAATTATTTAATTACCTAACTAATTTCACACAATCTTCCCAATAGGAATGTGAAGTAAATATTATTAACCTCATTTTACAGTGGGAAAATTAAAGCTCAGAGAAATTACATAATTATCCCCAAACAGCTGGTAAGTGATAGAAGTCTGTATTTACATACTCTAGGGAGAAAAACAAAAAAAACAAAAACAACTGTATTTCACTACGTATTCTTTCTACCATTTAAAGTACACATATTTTACCATAACTTGCTATAGCTTGTGATTATCTTAACTCAGATGCCGTCTTTTTTTGGGAAATGGGCTAAGGTACTGGCAAAGCTTTATTTAGATGCTCTTAAGCTTTGGCATATTCGTGCTTTAAAAAAAGCACGAACATTCCAAATTCAAGTGAACATACAGGCTGCATCAACAACATATTGGATTTGCAGATAATGAATTTACAAAAAAATGGTGAAAATATTAAAATCATTTCACAGTTGTATGATATTTTGATGTTATCTGTACTACTACTTCTCGGCTTTCCTGCTCTCTTGTATAAATTATCTAACTTCTACATTTTCTATGAAGGCATTTGCATAAAAAAGTTGAACATCCATGTATTTTTAATGAAACAGAGTAGTCTGCTGAAGATGCACAAGGCAACAGTTTTATCTTATTTCATAAGCACACAGATTGATGGAAAAAGGAGAACAAATCATATTCAGAAAAATTCCCCCAGAGAAGCTCAGCAAGATTGGGAATGGTCTCAACAGCACTAAACTACACTGTATGCCCAGTAATCAAGATTTAGCGAATATGCCTGCCTGCCATTTGGGGCTGCTGTTGAATCTGGCTCAGATAATTTTCCATACACTGGCTATGGGCCTTAATTTTCCATCAAGTAGCTAAAACAGATAAATTAAGGTCCAAGGAAAGTAGACTTTTACTTCAAGGTAGTGGTAAATTTAGTACAATAAAGTATAAAGAAGACAGAAGACTTGCTTTTTTTTAAAAAAAAAAAAAAGCAAATAAATGAGAGTATGAAGATCATAGATTGGTCAATACTTATGGAAAACATTTCTAATGTTTTGGTTATAAAATTTCTGTTTCTTGGCCGGGCACGGTGGCTCACACCTGTAATCCCAGCACTTTGGGAGGTCGAGATGAGTGGATCACTTGAGGCCAGGAGTTCGAGACCAGCCTGGCCAACATGGCGAAACCTGGTCTCTACTAAAAATACAGAAATTAGGTGGGGCATGGTGGCATGTGCCTGTAATCCCAACTACTTGGGAGGCTGAGGTGAGAGAATTGCTTAAACCCAGGAGGCGGAGGTTGCAGTGAGCTGAGATCACACCACTGAACTCCAGTCTGGGCAACAGAGCAAGACTCCATCTCAAAAAAAAAAAAAAAAAAAAAAAAAAAAAAAAAAAAAAAAAAAAAAAAAAATAACAACAACAACAAAAAAAAAACACATTATTTATTTTGTTAATTTAGAAATTATTCAAGCTAAGAACGTAGAGACATAGATGATTAGACAGACAGGTGGATAAATAAAAAATTAACTTCAATTAACCTGAAAAACTACCAGTTACAATTCTCACATTAGTAAATTTTGACTGTACTACAATTTTCAGGATAGAGGCTGAGTCCAAGTTTAATAACAACAAGAAAAGCAGTCCCTGAAATGTATCCTTTGGTAAATAAAGATATCCCATGAATCCCAAAATTATAGTTTTCTTAAACTATATGGCATTATATAATGAAAACAAAAAAAAAATTACACTGAAAACCTGTAACATCACAAATCATCAAAGTAAATTTGAATGATATTTATCATGTTTAATAAGACAGAAGGAAGGACTGGATCTCTTCAAGTCAAAATCCTTAATACTGAAGAATTAAAATAATTAGATATTTGATACTATTACATGTGAATTCCAGTTAGCCAATGTTTTACTGTATCTTCCTAAAACAAGTGGTGCTGATATAACTATATAGCCTTGAGAAGTAGAGGTCATACAAATATTATGGTTAAGAAAATTTTATATAAAATTTTATTTTTCAATTTATTTTAATTTCCTAAAGTCAATGAATAATTATAGAACTAGGCTCTGAACCTAAGAAAATAGGTACCTTATGAAACTGCTAATATTCAGCCATCCCAAACCCAATAATTTCATATGGTTTACCTAGTACAGAAAATATCACTTATTAATTGTATATACATAACATTGAGTATCTGCTATGCAAGAGTTGTTGTGAGGAATACAATGATTAATGAGACAAATAAAAATGCTAGTTGCTTATAAATAATTTACAGTATATAAGGATTTACCAGTAAGCACGTGGTCAGCATCATAACTATATGGAGGAAACAACTATATAGTTAGTTAATGATGCTAAAAGAAATTTTTAAAAGGTTTTAAGAAAAATTGAAAAAATTACAAGTCTTGTAGCTAATTTATCTTTGCCACAAGGGAAGAATGCATTATTGAATTTAACTGAATTCAGTTTATTGAACTGAATGCACAGAGCCAAAAATCTCTCACTCCACCAAAAACTAAGAGTCATCACGTTGATAATAATTAAATAACTGATACCATTTAAATATTTCCTATAAGCCAGATACTGGACTAAGCACTTTACATATGTTGTCTCACTTAATTCCACAAATTCTATGAAGTAATAAAACATTCTGATGCTATAGATGGGGAAACTAAGGCAAAAAATACAGTAAGTTGACACAAGTCATATGGCAGGTAAGACACTGCAGAACTGGGATGTGAATCTAATAGTCCTGATCGCCTTTAGGTAAAGTTTCCTAATATTTTGTGCAAAGTACTGCATTTGTGAAATGAATCTAGACTTCAGGTGCAGAGAAGAGGCAGAGATGAAGTATGCAAAACAAATGAAGAATGGGCCAGGATTGATCAGCTATATAATTAGCAGAGCTTAGTGCAAAATGAAAATGCAGGGCTTTGTTTAAAATGGAAAAGAAAAAGTCCATTAAGGGTACTAACAAATATAACTTTTATCCTTTCTTTCTCCCTCTACTTGTTGTGATATTTTTTATTTGCTATGTAATGTTTTACTCTTTCAAGCACAGGGATGCTCCAAGGCAACTGCCAAGCCCTATAGGCACCTGCACCATCCACCCCCTGCAGCAAGACTCTGCACATGTATAATCCACACGTGCCTGCACTGTTTCCACCTCCCTCCAGGTGTTGGACCTACATGTTGTGCACTCCAGTCAGAGTTGGGGGAAGTCAAGTTAGGGATCTCCTCTTCCCACAGGCCCACTGAACTGTAGCAATCCATGGTGGAAGCACATATTGCAACCTTTTTGCTGGGATGGCCTGTGTATTTGTATGAGATGAAATGATGGGCGAGAGGATCTTTCCTGATGATTCTCCCACCAAATGTGTCACAGCACTGGCAGCTTGGGGCTGGGACAGTAGCCAGTATTATCTGACTCTAGATACCACAGAATTTGCATGCCCATGACCAGGCTCTTGCTGTGGGCAGTGGGCAGCAGTGGGTAGCAGGTAGGATCGGGATGGGGAGGTCAGGCTGGAACAGGGCTATGGGTGATTCAGAACCAGTCCTAGAGATGGGGGAAGCAAGAAGAGGAAGGATCACACATGAACCAGGCTTAGAGTAGCTTCATTGTTCCATATGACTCCAGTTATAAAAAATCAAAAGTGAAATTATTAAAACTCTACTAACAGAGACCATAGAGCATTAAACTCTTGGTTGCAACCATTCTACCATAGCCATGTTCTGAAAGGAGACAATGGATATTTACATGAAATGCAATATCAGGACTGAGGAAGTCTGAGAGACTGTAGCAAAATCAATGAAATGACCCACAAAAAATCAGAAGCTGTAATGTATTGGTGTTAAGAAGATACTTCCAACAGAGAAAAATCAAGGATTAGAAGACCAGTTGTTCTATAGCAAACAATTACCTTCTGGTTCAGAGAAGACAGAAATGATTAGAAATCATTTTCTCCAAGAACAGGAAAGAGTTCAGCTTGCCTAGGGGGTGGGGTAAAGTGGTTGATGCGTGTGATGTGTGTGCTGAAGACTGGAGCAGCCCCATGAACAACTGCTACAAATCCAGAAATGTTGTGAGTTGGATCTTCAGTCACTGATTGCTTGAAATCAATTACAGTGTAGATATTTATACCACAGAAATCACTACATTGAAAGTTGCAAAAGTTTATGGCGTGGGAGCATGGAAGAGCCTGATAGTTAAGTTAGCAGTATTTTATTTTGTAGGCAATGGGGAACCTTTCATCTGACCCATGCAATTCTTCATTAAAATGAATCTGACAGCATTATAGATTGTATTGTAGGGGAAACTGACAGAATGAAAATCAGTAGGTCACTGCAATAGACAAAGGCAGAAATAATAGGAGAACAAGAAAGATGTAAGGTACCCCAAAAGAACACATTAATCCATGAGGAAACTGTTAAGATGAATTGCAGTTAGGGATGGAGATGAAAGGGCCCTAAAAAGTATCTCCTGGGTTTAAACTTCAGTACATTAGGGATAAAATGGCCAACCAGATGGATGGTGAAAGGAAGACGAGGAATCAGAAAAGAAAACAGAGGGTATCTATCAAATTACTAAATGACTTACCTCTGATAACACTGGAGGAACAAGACTTCTTTTATAAAGAAATTTTAATTCCTGATCATCATTGAAAACTAGTAGCAATCAATCAATTCACATTGGGTCACTTGATTTGGGAACCTATAACATCTTACTTCCTAACAATGCACAATGTAAATACTGCTATTTGCAAAAGCCCCTATAAGGAATAAAGCTAAAGTGTTCAAGGTCAGAGTTGCATTGCTTGCCATCACAAACATTTGTTCATTGACATTTTTTTAACTTGGAAAGTAGTTTGTTGGGGGAAGTATGAAAGAGAATGCAATGAAACATTAATTATCTTGAGTTGTTCAGGGAAGAAGCTTTTCATGTTGCTTTGATTTTCTTTGTAGGGTAACTGAGAAATCAAAAACATTTTTCTTCAATCCCTTAGTACTGAAAATGCTTCTAAATACATCTAGGTTGCTTTCCAGAGTAGTAATATTTAACATTGTAATTCACAAACACATTTTCATTCTCTACCTTTCTAGTTAACAGTCTGTAAATTAAACACATCTTTGTTTCAAAATTAAAATTCAATTTTAATGTGATTTCTGTGGGATTTAAATATAAAAATATATATCTTTATTAAATCTACAAAATATTTTTCCCCTTTCTCTCTTCATAATTTTGCATAAGTCAGACTATATAAGTATGCACATAATGTTGTTTGTTTCATATAGAAATTTCTCATTCCATTTTCTATTATCCCCTAGAACATAGTTCAGAATGAACAAATGATTCTAAGCCAGAAGAGCTAGATGATAAGATCTCTGAGTTCAAGGGCTGGATCTGTCCTTTTATCTCCCCTGCATAGATTAGATTTGCATCTTTGATTTTGGTACTTTCCATTTTCCCTTATGGAAGTTTTATTTAGAATGCTGATTGTTTTCTAGCTACAAAGCAGTTACAAAGTAAAACATACTCAATTAAAAAAAAAAAAAAACAAAAATAGCAGTTATGCAGAATAGCCATAATGGACCACAACTGATAACCAAAATTCTTGTCTATGATAAACAATGCATTTAAAGTTATGTTGACCTGGAGCACATCAAACACATGGGTAAATGCATTTAAGGCAATGATGAGATTACTAGTTACGGCTGGAAACTACTCAGAGACTGAAAAGTACGGTTGGTATCAATTTTCTCAAGCAAAGAAAATCATAAATTCAGAAAGGTATAATCGTAATGTGTCAATATCAAAATGTTTACACTAAAGCTGAATATTCATAGATTGAAAGTCATATTGCAAGATTTAGTTTGAAAGAATTTGAAAACAATCAGCCCATAAAAGACCCAATAAATATTATAAATACAAATAGAGCAATAAAATTATTCATTGGAAAAACCAAACGTGGGAAAAGGCCCTAAGCACATTTAAATTACAAAACAAATTTATCCAGTGTTCTAGCTTCACTTATTCAACAAAATCCCTCTTTATATGCACTCATTATAACAGAGAAAGTCTAGTTTATCCTTGATATCCTCAGCAGAATTCACACCTTAAGGTTCATGTCCTAGGAACTTAATAAATATTAATACAGGTCTTTGAGCTTTCTGGATCTTCAAGGAAGTCCGTATTATTTATGCGGGCAGCTAGGACACGTTTGACATGTCAAAGGAAATAGATAGCTTTTTTTGAAGTAGGGTGTTCTCTAAGTATGTTGGCACAAAGAAGAATCTTTAGGGGGAAACTGTGGGTTGGACAGGACACTGTAAAGCTATGAAGACCTTCCTCATAGAGAGATAATGATAGACAGAACAGGGGAAGAAATGCCTCCCAAAATGCCAAGACTGAATATTTTCAGTATCCTACAGATGAAAAAAGAAATTTGGATAAATTGAAGAAAATATTAATATTTATTCTTCAATATATTACCTATTAATCTATTTCTCTTTGCCACAAATGATGATGCTATGCTTCTTATTGTTCTCACATCAAAGATAAATTCTTCCGGTTTTCAAGCCATTTTGTAAGAAGGCCATATTTTCCCCCACCTCCAGCCATCTCAGTGCTCCATCATGCCCTCTGCTGTAGTTGGCGTTTCATCCTAACTATCTCATGGGCAACCATGGTGGTTGCTACTTTCACTTTTGTTCTCTTCTCCTGGAAAGCTGCCTGCTTCCTACTCAGGAATCCAATCCCATCTTTGTATGAGTCTTCCTTGCTTACTCCAATATTGCCAAGTTTTTCTAAATTCTGACCCACCTACACTGCAGAACCATATAACACAATTCAACTGATAGACATTCTCCATTCCATTTTCCTTCCACAAAATTACCTAAGCACCAGTAAGTTATTTACTAGTCACTGGTTCATACAGGCCATGAGTAAGTGATGACAAATAAAACCCAAAACCCAACGAATTTATACGTGAAGTCAAGGGTAAGATACAAATGAAACCATACTTTAAATTTTATTTTTTAAATAAAATGTAACTAAATTGTTGTGTGTGTTTGTCAACTTTTTGTTACCCTCTCAAGTTCTTAGAGGACAGAGATCTTAGATCTTTATTACTGTATGTCTTTCTGATTCAAATATTAGAATTCTTCCAATTCAGCATTCACTCTACATATCATTTTCTGAACATTATCAGAAAAGGGTACTCATCTAGAATTCCCCCTCTTGTCTCCTTTCAGCTCCATCCCCAATTTTGCTAATTATCTGATTTTCAGTTCACAGGCTATATCACCTCCAACAGTTACCCAAGCTGGGCAGTTTCCTAGACTCCTTCCTTTTTCCCTTGCTTCCCCCATATTTAACTCATTCACCATGGCCAGTTGATTTAACTTCCTAAGTCTTTCTCCAATCCATCTGTGTATTTCCGTTTCCACTGCCCTGGCCTAGGATTATGCCTTTGTCATTTTCTCTCCTGATCAATCACACCACCTTTACTCCCCTCCCTCCCATCTCTTCTCTACCCTGTTTCAGAGTGATTTTTATTAAATACACATCAAACTATATCCTTTGCCTGCTTAAATTTTCTGATGGCTACAGATATGCTTTTTAAATAAAACCCAATTATTTAGCATGGAACATAAAGTCCTTCATGCACTGTTCCACTACTTCCCTCTCCAGTGTACTTCCACCTGCCTTTATAGTCTCAATATTCAGAAATGTTTAAGTTCTTGAAACTCTCAAGAAACATTACATGTCCTTAAACCTCTGTGCAATCTACTTCTCTGCCTAGAATAATTTTTCCCCTCCTCTGTACTTTTTAGGCGACTTAATGAATTAAACATTGAACACAAGTAGAGCGTATGGTTTTCTACAGGAAGTCTCCTCTGAGCTCATCCGATTCTTCATCCCTCAATAAAATCTCTAGAGTCGGTTAAGTACCCTTAAATGACACCATTTTATACACCTCCATTATGAAACTCTAAAGTAATTGTCTGTCTTCCCCATTAGACTGAGGTTTTGGGGATAGAGAGTTCCTTAAGGAAAAATGCCGTGTTTTACTCCATCTTTGTAAACCTATATCAAAGCACATTTCCTGGTAGTATGAAGGAAGTTTTCAGGAACACTGAATGAATGCACAGACTAAGTATTCAAATACTTCTTGGTTGAAGCTGACACCAAGTTCTTTGAAGAAGAAACAGAATTTATGATATTTTATATGTCTAAGAAGAAAAATATTAAGATTCACTCCATCACAAAAGTGAAGACGTTTTAAATTAGTGTACCTCATGGGCAGAAATAAATACATCAACTTACCAGCAACTTTTCCATTGGTAAATTGATAAAGCAGAAATCTCACCATCAATTAGAAAATCCAGAAATTATCTGGGGTATTTCATTTATCTCTTTTAAGCTTTCTATTACAGAAAGCTTTAAGTTAATAGTAGATACTTTAAAATATTCATCATTCCTACCTGATGTTATAATTATGCTGGACTTCAAAAGAATTATGTTTAGCAATATTTCTTTCATTCTTTCCAGGGATGGCAAATGCTAATGTCTCTTTAAATTACAGATTGACATACATATCTATGGTTTCAAATGCAGTCCCATATGATCTATATACCATTCTGTGATTCGATTATTTAAATGAGAATGCTTATCTTAACTTTCTAATATTATGTAAATTATATTTCAGAAAATTACTTCATATTTAAATTAATGATGAAATTTATTTTACAAATTTGTATATTTAGAATGTTTAAATTAATATATCTCATAAGCAAAAATAAGTGATGATGTTTTCATATGAATACAACATATGAGTTAATAATTATTTTAATTAAATTCTGTAGGTTCTTTACAAAGATTAACAGAACATAAACTCACACTTGAATGATCACGTGACTCAAGAAAAATCCCTGGGATAACAATACATATAACTGAGAATGAAATAATATACACATTTCAACATTGAAAAATTCTGCTACAATGCTGATCTTATTTAATCTCTATATTTATGTTCTATATTCCTATAAAAATGCCTTTATTTAAAAAGTAATGATTATTATATGTTTTAAAAAATTCAAATAAAGTAATACAGAAAGAAAAGAAGATATGCTTACAAATAAATTTTAGTCAAAAATTCACTCACTGGAAATCAGATATTTTCCCTTAGCACAAGTTATACCAAACCATTCCTGAGTACTCTGACCTGAGTGCCAGTCAAGAGGTAGTGAGAGGGTGTATCCAAACATGTACATTACTTTAACTGCAGTTTTAATGCCATTAAAAATATATGCATAGACTCAACTGAAAAGATCTTTCAACAATACTCTAAATGCAGTTACATAATTACATTTTTTTTTCTAATATAAGGCAGATTCAGGAATGGAAAGGTCAGAGGAAAAGAGAAATGAAGTCCTATGTGCTTATTAGTTTCTCAACTTTATAATTTTTCATACTCAACACAATGAAAATAATGCTTAATGCCTTCAAAAGAACAGTATATATAGAAAGAAGAAAAATATTCTTCACTATTACAAAAGTTTATTAATGCTTTGCTGTAAATTATACCTATGTTGTAAAATTATAAAATTGGCAATAAACACTCTCTGATGGTGAGTTTAATTAGATAAGAATATGTAATGGTAACAAAGTCGTAATTAAGCTTTTATGTAATTGAACTAATTTCATCATGAGGTTATTTTACTAAGGGTATACAGAACAATAGCATTTTGAAAACAGTATTTTTGACATATGCATCTTTAATGATTAGATTTTGAAGAAATACAAGTATTCTCTGATATTCAGCAACACTAAGAGTTATTTCTAAATTTCTCTGAAAATGTGAAATCCTTCTATAATTCATCAGTGTAGCTGGTGTACAATATAAATGTTCTGCCTTTAATAAAATTCAACTTTCATTTATATTCCATAATTTTCCTGGCCCAAGACAATTATCAAGAGCATACCTTAATTGATTTATAACTTCATAATCTGCAAGAAAGAATGAGGTGACATAAAAAAATTCTCCTGTTGATAAATAAATACTTAATATTGGGATTTATGGAACATAAATATCAAGTTGAAGTCAAGACAATTATTTTCCAGGCAGATGTGAATGTACAAACAACAATTTATTCCAAAATATTTATTTCACTCACCCTAAATGAATGATGCAGAGATAAGTGATTGATCTGAAACATATTGTTGCTAGAGATATAAACTTTCTGTTCAGCATGTCATAATGCCCAACCTACCATAAATATACCCAATCTTCTAGTTTCACTTCAACTTCTAGGAAGATGCCATATTTTAAATGAGTACGCTTGGGTAAAATATGTATCCGTTTAATGGAACATAAAAAACGTTTTAACATGAAATGTTCTGAAAGGGATTTGAGACAAAATACATTATCTTGCAATTACTATGTGAAAGTCAACAGATTACCTTAAATGTGATATACTGTGTTGGGTACTATCTAACTCAGTACATTCCAAATTTTTTAAAATTATCATCATGCACGTAGAATACGACAACATTTTATCAACACATAGAGTAGATGTACAAATCTGCTTCTAGAGAAAGGCAACTGGCCCAGAGCTCCAGGTACTCTGATGGCCACGGGAACCAATAACTCAACATACCTCACGTGTGCAGCCTATTATAGCACACTCCGTGGGAAGGTCTGATCATAGTAGTAGGAAATAGTTTCATGACTCTTGCCAACTCAACCAGTTAGTAGAGATGTCTTTACTGTAGGGTGAACATCTTATCCTTGTTTGCAGAAGACATTTCCATCTTATAACTGGAAGTCCTGTGTCCCAGGAATCATGTTCAGTTCCAGGAAAACTGTGGCAGTTGGTCACCCTAATCCAGTGGGATGCTGGGAAGGATGCTGACATTGCATCCAGGATCAGTTGGAAAGAAATGACACTGGTTTAGGGATACAGTGGACATGTGAGTCTCCTCCTTGTGTGCCAGCTAAATCCTTTCCATGTGGATTAGAATACAGGAAATTCTTGATAAGCAGAGATGCAAAAAGAGCTGAAGGACAGAGTTGAAACTAAACATGAAAGAAATATAAAGGGACCATCTTAGTCCATTTTGTGCTCCTATGGCAGGACATTTGAGCCTGGGTAATTTATAAGGAATAGAGATTTATTTATTACAGTTCTGGAGGTTGAGAAGTACAAGGTTGAGGGGCCATATTTAGTGAGGGCCTTCTTGCTCTACCATCTCATGGTGGAAGGGCAAAGAAAGGGTGAGAGAGAGTAGGAGATGGAATTTACAGCCTCAAGTTCTCATAAACTAAACATCTCCCATTAGGCCCCACTTTTCAACTCTGTTGCACTGGGTATTAAATTTCCAACATATGTTTTGGGGGGACACATTCATACCAAACCGTAACAATGATTTAAAGAATAAAGGCAAGAAAATTAAGGAGGAGTTTGAGATTGGTGGCACAAAGGAATAAGAAATGAAAAGTGCGTTAAAATATGATTTAAGCATAGGCAGGCAGTATAAGAAATGGAAACAAAGACCGTCAAAAAGAGACAAGACCGACAAAAGAGACATTTTTGAAATGGAGCCAGGTGAACACTGTTAAGATAGAGATTGCTTAAAGAATCCCACCTTGGTCCATTCTTGCTGGGCAATATGAGATGCACCAGTGGACCATTATAGCCCTTAACTTCCCTATATTGCTTTCTAGAAAGTTAACTAATTAACTGGTTAATTCTCTAGGGAACCATGATATCAGGGTCATCATCTGGATTAGCATGAGATACTCTAGGGGTACATGCTTGATTCCTACTGATTTATCTGGGCACAGCAAGGAATGATGAAAAATATGGGAGTGGCATGCATTAGAGAAATGGTAGAAAGAGAAAGAAAAAAGAGGATATGGGATTTGTAATCTCAGATCCCTCCAAATCAACAAGACACCTGATCTTCAATATAGGGCTAAAATTTATGTGCTATCAGTAATATAATGAAAATGTCAGTGACGTTATATTGATTATTTTGATGATATTTGAGCACTTACATAGGCCAGGCACTGTAACATAGGATTTACATACATCTCATTTATTGCTATAGTCAGAATACAGCCACCCATATTGCTATAGAAATACACATGTTTAAGATTGAGAGTGGCAGGAGGCAGACAAATTCCTAGGCAGACCGAAATAGGTCCCCAGTGAAACCCAACCTTGAAGTCAAAGACAGCATAAAGCCTGAAAACTGAGCTGCCAGTTCTGGGTAGAGTATATGACCAGGGACCTTCCTTGATGCCTTTTAACCAGTTGGATGGTGCTTTTTTCCAAGCCCATCCATGGACCAATCAGCATGTACTCCCCCATTCTGAGCCCATAAAAACCCCAGACTCAGCCACACTTGGGGCTACCTGCTTTCGAGCCCCCTCTCACACAGACGGTTACCCACTTCAGGTCCCCTCTTGTTGTCAAGAATTTTTCTGTTGCTCAATAAAATTCTTCCCTGACTGGCTCACTCTCTGGTGTTTGTATAACCTCATTCTTCTTGGTCGTGGGACAAGAAGCTGGAACCCACCAAATGGTGGGTGTGAAAAGTGTTGTAACACTGTAACCCTCCCTCACACTTGCCAAACAACAGGGGAGAAAAAGCTGCTGGGCACCACAAGCTCCCATTCACTGAGCTGTGGGCAGCAGGACTAAATGAGCTGTGACATGCACCTGTTTGCCATGCTATGGGCAGTGGGAACAAATGAGCTGTAACGTGAAAGAGCTATAACATGAATGAGCTGTAACATGCCCCCCTCCCCTGTTGTTTGCCACACTGCAGGCAGCGAGAATGAGAGAGAGCTATAACATTTCTTGGGGGCTTAAACCTTGGGACTCCCTAGACAAGAGCTGTAACACCCTTTGGGGCTCTGTGGTTGCTGGCATCTCCCAGTTTGTGGATGCCACCACATTCCCTTCACCTAGATGCCAGCACCCAACATGAAAACCACCTGCCACATGCCTGGCTCAGATGCCCAGATCAGGACCGGTAGCATGAGCCAAGTGCAGCCTGCTGGGCCAAGTGGGTTGAGCGAGCCCAGCAGGCTTCAGCAAAACCCGGGCAGAGGCACCACCTGCCATGGAGATTTCTGGCTGGCAAAGCAGCACTGAAAAGATCCTGTGTCAAGATGACAACAGAAACACTTTTGTGTAAATATATAATTGAGTAAAAAATTTCATGATTTGTTATTCAAAATCACTATAGTTGTCAAAAACAACTCACAAAGACTTCTATTTTTAAAGTAGGAAGTATATGTTCTATTACTTGTAATTCTATAGCTAATTTTCTATATTGGAGACATTTATGAAAAAGATATAGGAACTGCTGTAAGGCATGGATCTGACTAGTTGTCATTATTACAAAATGACAAAACCGAATGACTTACTTAAGACTGCAAACCAAAGAAAGCACTGAAAGAAACCAGTGTAATAGACCTGGGTATTTCTGATGAAAAAAATAATAGTTCTAATAAATATGAAAATAGCAACAACTTCAATGATTTTTGTTTTTTTTATAACTACCTGCTGTGGGAGCATGGCATAAACCCGGGAAGCGGAGCTTGCAGTGAGCTGAGATCTGGCCACTGCACTCCAGCCTGGGTGACAGAGTGAGACTCTGTCTCAAAAATAAATAAATAAATAAAATAACTACTTGCTGTGTTACAGTGCTCAGAAAGACATTGCTGGAATAGAGAAGTAGCAAGCAATTACATTTTATAAAATCTGTGATCCAACTTGAAGCAAAACTCTATCCAAGTTGACAAATGTTACTACATAAATTCTATTTTTCCACCCTTACTGACTTTTTCCATAAGACAGCGAATTTGAGCTTAGACAGCAGTCTTTGTTTAAGCATATGAGCTCAGACAACAGACTGACTGGGTTTGAATGCTTGCCACTTAACTTTGCAGCTGTGTGATGTTAAATGAGTACCAAAGCTCCCTCACCTGTAAAATGGGTATACTTTTTTTTTTTAACTCATAAAACGCTATAAAAATACTGGTAAAAGGGCTTAGCTCATTTGCTAGGTGTGTAGTGAGTACCCAACACGTGTGATACATGAATGAATTCCTGCTCTGAAGAGATTTCTTTCACTTTTCATATTTTTGTTTTTAGCCATCACTTTGGTTCTTTGAAATTTACCCCAGCTTTCTATTTAGCTACTGAGTTGAATCATTACTCAGACCCTCCCTGCTCCAAAGTCTTTCCTTATACGCTTTCCATTATTCTGCCTCCTGTTGCTTTGGCCCAAGTTATCAGATCTGCCTATCCTTGTTTCCAATTCTAATCTCTGAACTGGGTATGTATGCCAGGTTCAACAAAGTCCTTATTTCTATTTTTTTTAAAAAATCCACAAATACATCATCCCTCAGCAAACTTTCATCCCCAAGAGAGTTGTAACTGAATGGGGCTTTAGGGCACGATGTGATGGATAGAGGTAGGGGTAGTACTGTTGGTGTAACCATTAGTGATGCTCACCAAGTAGTTCAGACTTTTCATGTTCTAGGCAAATGGGGGCACTGTACTCCCCCGCCCTGTTTTGAAACTGGGTATGGCCATGTGACTTGTTTTGGCCAAGAATATATGGACAGAAATAACTTGTGTCACTTCTTTCTGAGCAGAAGTTTTAAGAACCAGTAAGTGATTCACCACACTCTCTCTTTTCTGCTGACACAGCCAGCCTCTGGTGATATTCCAGATAAAAGGCTGTTCTTTCAGGTTGGATCCTAGCTTGAAGACAACATGAAGCAAAGAACCACAAGGGACACATGAGTGACAAATAGGTGTTTTGAATTTAAGCCATAAACTTTGAGACTCTTTTTTCGACAGTATAAGCTCACCTTCTTGACTGAAATAAAAGTCTCATGATTAAGAGTACACCTATTCAAACCCCATCTCTACTGCCTAGTATATGTATGCCTTTAGGGTACTTATTTACCCTATTTTTAGATGACTTGAAGAAACTTACTTTCCCTATGTCTGCCTCAACTCTCACATCCCAGTAATACAGGGATGACACTAGTACCTAATTCATCTGGAATAAGGAATAAAAAGGTGTTACATGTAACATACATAGAACTATATATGATTAGTATTTGCTATATGCCAGTGGCTAACAGGGCCCACAAAGAAAATATCCCTGATCTAAGGAGCTTAAAATGTGGTAGGAGAAATAAAGCATATATGAAAATTACCAAACCTCACAATGAAAAGTATTGGAACAGAGATTCAAGCAAACTATAGTGCGATGTTAAAGAAGAGAAATTTTTTGCATGGAAAATTAAACACATGGTGGGCAGTATGGGATTTTTAATGGACCTTGAGAAAGAAGTTTTGAAAGTTAAAGATCAAAGGGATCGGGGAATAGGGTGGTAAGAACATTTCAGATGATAAAATTAGCATGCTGTAATTGCCATGTGCATTTGTGTAAGAATATCTGTGGTAGAGTGTTAATTTGGCATGTAATATTCAATTCTTTGTTCGTATGTTAGGGTTTCTTTTTCTTTCTTTCTTTTTTTCTTTTTCTTTCTTTCTTTTTTTTTTTTTTTTTTTTTTTGATGTGGTCAAGATCAGGTCAAAGGCTGTATCTATTTTTTTTAAGTATGTCTTCTCCTAATGTAGTGAAACACATAAAGGGGGAATTTAACAGGCTCTGTTGAAGATTGAAAACATAAAGATCTCTTACTCTCTTCACATGAAGAAAAAAAGAAAAAGGTTTAAGGTGCCACTGAAAGTTTTAACTATTTACCTGAGTTTAATACCTTAGCACCAGCCATGTTTGCACAGGTGTGGGTGTATATAATGTCTATAATTCTACGTGGAATCTGAGTCTTTGAAGGGAGCCCACTTCAGGGCTCCTGAACATCTGTGTAAATACACATTTGAACGCCAATTTAAAGGGAATCAAATTTATGGATTTAAACCAACCCTAGGTCATTATCCAAATCCCCAATTCAACATCTAACATCAGAAATATTCCTTTCCCATGGTCCTTATCACTTTCTCAAATAAGCAGGAGCTTTTGTTCTATCAAGCAGGCCTCATTGGGAGTTGAGACAAGTGCAGTGTTACAGATACCCACTGATGGCAGCTCCCTGGGAAGCAAGGAGAAAAATCAAAGGAATATTAAAGGCAGAGGTGGAGCCAGGAGAAAAACTGTTTGCCTATTGAGATTAAAGACCATCTAATCCATTAGAATTAGCGACTCAGGGAAAAAGTGTTTAAAGCATAATGGGAAAAGACTGTAGCCCATAGCAGTTTTGAAAGTGCCTTTACTTAGTTAAAACTTGAAGCTCTTTGAAAGTAAGAAGGCCTTTTGAAGTTACCTCCTTCACCATCTGTGGCACCACACGTGGGATATGGCAGGCACACAATAAATGCTTGTTTGCTAATAAACACACAGGTACACAAATGTATAGGCATGTGAAAGGACCGTATGGTACCAGTTACAACATGACACTATAGATGTAAAGTGTTTTAGTGGGGTTATTTTTTTAGAGTCTTCAATATGTTCATGAATGGCTAGGGATTCAAGGATGCTCAAATCAAAGCACATTTATATTTTGCTCAGATTGTAAGAAAATTCTGAACTTTATTCAGGTAATAACTAGGACAATATATATAATTTTCCTTTTATGCCATTAAATCTGAGTATTCTTCAATCTGGGTTTTCCCACCTTTAAATGCACACAGGCTTCTCATTAATTCGGAGCAGTGCTCAAAACAACACAGGGAATCTAGGTAATAGCGTCTGTACATTTTATTTTTCCTCAGCACTAAAAATAAAGTTACTTTTCTGCTTAGCATGTTTTCACCATCCTTCAGGGTAGGGGAACAGTGCTTACAATGACGTTCTCTCCATTGACTTCACAGACTCCTTAACCAGTATGTGCCCTGAATGCGTTTACATTTTGCTACCTTTGAAGAGAAGTAAAAAACATTGAGAAGAAAAAGACTTAGAAATCTGACTGACTCTAAAGAAAAAGCCTTTAAGTACACCTTTAAACGTTTTAATAAGCAGTTTACTTCCCTTCCGCTGATTGCCCTGGAAAAAAATAAAATAAAATAACACGCAAACAAAGCCAGGATTGATTAGTTCTCCTTTCCCATTCCCAACTGCTGTTCACTCAGCAGGAAAAAGAAAATCACAGTATAGGACTCAGAATCTTATTCATTAGCATGTGTGGCCCTTCCTAGTGGGTAGTCTACTTTCTCCACAGCCCCCTCTATCAGTGTTTGCTGAAATCTGAAAGGGGGAGATTCTGAAGTCCTCGAGCAGGTGTCTACCCTGGCATCAAAAGAGATAACAGATGTAAAAAAAGGATTTGAAAATAGTAACACATACTCAAGTGAACATTATTATTAGAATTTGTTGTTCACGTGTTAAAGGTATTAACTACTGTTATTATACAGTGTTAATCTTTTCTGAATAAGGAAATCCATCAGAAGAAAGACTACTCTGGCTCAAGGCATTCTTAATCTGTCTAGCTCTTCAGCTTCACTGGAAAGAGAAATATGCAAAGAAGCAAATCAACTTCACCCCCAAAATAATCAAATGAAATATGAAAATTAATTAAAGATGACATGTAAAAAGGCTGAACTATGTCACAATTGTGAGTATGACCATCAGAAGAACACCCAGTCACAACTGAAGTTGCAGCAGCAGTAAAGGCTGTCCAAGCCCTTAATTTTTTCTTTCTGTGTGTGTGTGTGTGTGTGTGTGTGTGTGTGTGTGTGTGTGTGTGTATGTGTGAGACGGAGTCTCGCTCTGTCACCCAGGCTGGAGTACAGAGGCGCAATCTCGGCTCATGGCAACCTCCGCCTCCCAGGTTCACGCCATTCTCCTGCTTCAGCCTCTCGAGTAGCTGGGTCTACAGGCACCTGCCACCATGCCCAGCTAATTTTCTGTATTTTTAGTAGAGACGGGGTTTCACTGTGTTAGCCAGGATGGTCTCAATCTCCTGAGCTCGTGATCCTCCTGCCTTGGCCTCTAAAGTGCTGGGATTACAGGTGTGAGCCACCATGCCCGGCCATGTCCAAGCCTTTTCTTTGTGGCAAATGTTGTCCTAAGCTCTTCACTTACAATATTAATACTTCATTATATCATGACTATAGCCTTATGAAATGGATTCTCTTATAATGGCCACCTTACAAAAGAGGAAACTAGGTCAAAAAAAGGTTTAAGTTAACATCAGCAAAATTCTCACACCTAACAACTGCTGGGGTAAGAATTTGAACCCCCACAGCCCAAAGAACTGCTAACTCTATGGCTTCCCGTGCAAAATTAGCAAACGGCTTTGCAGCGAATAGCAACAAATATTTGTTATGTGACTTCAAGAATATTTACATCTTTGCCTAACTAGAAAATGGCAGAGTAGAATTCTAACCTGGGGTAGTTGGCTGAATAATGGCTTCCCAAAGATGTCTATGTCGTAATCCCAGAACCTGTTACCTTATATGGAACAAAGGGACTTTGTGGATGTGATTAAGACTTTTGAGATAGGGGGATTGTCCTGGATTATATGGGTGGGCTCTAAATGTAACTGCAAGGGTCCTCATGGGAGAAAAGCAATGACTCCATAATTGTCCTTATGGGTCAATGGGGGAGAAGGTGGTGATGTAACAACGGGAGCAGAGATTGAAGGGATGTGACCAGAAGCTAAGGGATGCTGGCAGTATCTAAAAGCTAGAAGAGACAAGGAACAGAACTTCCCTGGAGACTCTGGAAGGAACCATCCCAGCTGGAACCTTTATTTTTAGCACTTTATGACATACTTTGGATTTCTTCCCTCCAGAACTGTAAAATAATAATTTGTTTTCTTAAGCCATCAAGTTTGTAGTAATTTGTTACAGCAGTAGTAGGAAGTGAATACACCTTGGATTTCTCTGTTTCGTTTTGTTTCCAATAAAAGCTTTTTTTCTTGAATATAAAACTGACAGGAATTTACTTTGTTGATGGTCTATGTTTTAGTATTTTCTAAGTAGCAGAACTAAAATTCCCTCAGGAAATCCCTTAGTCCAGAGACAATTGGTCACCTATTTTTAAGTGAGAACATCATAAATGGAAAGAAAAATGAGGTCCCTTAAATAGGAGACAATAATTTGTTGCCTGGGATTTAAAGCAAATTCAATTTCATGCTTGCAAAATGACTTGCTTGAACTGACAGAATGATTGTGCTGGACATAAAAGTAATTGCATTCCTCACACCACAACACAGCAGTCACAGTTCACACAGAGTAGAGCGGCAGTTCAAGTAAAATGAACTTGATAAAACCATGAGGTAAAACCATAAGGTAAAACCTTGAGGTAAAACCATGAAGACTACTATGTAATTATTAAACTCAATGTTAAGATTACTGTTGAGGAAATGTGTCTTCCTCTCTCCAACCCTTCACTAGCAAGAATATCTCCAGTTACTATAGAATAGAAAATCAGATTGTCTGATATAAAATACACTATCTCAGAAACAGACCAGATGAGTGACAGGGGACAAGTCATGACTCAATCAAGTCTTGCCTGATACTTTAATTTAGGCTCAGAGATTCAGAGTATAGCAGGATCCTTTGAAATAAGTCTAAGCTATTACCATTTTTCTTACTCTGACAAACAGTGTGTTATTAAAAGTTATAGGAATACCTTTACAACATTATGCTGAATGATTAATTCAAATCACCGAATTGCACTATTTAAGAAACCAATTTATAATTTGTTATAGTTGCTTTAAAATTCTTTTAACACTCATCCACTTTGCAGTAATCTAAATTTATCAGGCACACTGCTATTTTCCTCCTCCCTTCCCAGTTCTCTCATCTATTTAAGCCACATATATGCACTCTGTTTAGCTGCTGGTGGGCACAAGTCCTTCACTCAGTATATATATTTTTTGCACATTTTCCTGCACATTTATATTTATTTTCTCAATTTATAAACTCGTTGTACCAAAATGATTTTTTCAAACAGTGAGATTTTAATGGGGAAACATTTTGTTTCTCCTCTACCACCCCAGATTACACTAACTTTAGTTTGGTGTACATCCTCCTAGACTTTTCTTTAAGCATATATAAACTAATTCATGCTTATGTAGGTGTGAGGTTCTTTCTTACATATTTTTGGCAACTGTTTCTTCTTTTTTTCTCACTTAACTTTAGAACAAGGTTGTCTTTTCATTTTAGTACATAGAGTTCTGCCTTGTGATTTTTATAATGGTTGTGTTATATTTCACAGCACATAATTTATGTTACCATTCCTCCATTGACTAAAATACTGGTTATTTCCAATTTATTGCTAACTCAGTAAATTCTCCAGAGTGACATTACCCTGTTAATTATGCCTTCTTTACTACTGGGTGACAGACAAGTATTGCCCCGTCCCCAAACACTACATAGAGATATCGATGTAATCAGATGTTCTTATCCAATTTGGCTTCTCAATGAGCTGGTTCTATTCAAGATGTTTTTTGTCTTTCTTTTCATTTTAGAAAATCCCGGTAGGTCAAATCAAAAAGAGAAGAGTATTCTACCTTAATAAAAATGCCTGCTACACAGAGAGAGGTTAATAATGCCTGTTGACCAAATGACTGAGTGACCATGACTCATGTATCACATTTTAAAGTTAAATTTATTCACCAATTATGACCCCCATTAATGAATCCCCAAACTTCTATATAGAGGGGCCAGGAAGTATTGGCATCTGACTTCCAAAATACTGTACATTGGAGCATTTAGTAAAAACAATTGCTGTTTTCTGAAATGAAAACAATTTTGCAAGTCTGCATTTTACCACTTGCTGGTTGAACAATTAAAAAAAAAATTGGAAAAAAAGGGATAAATGCTTAAAACAGCAAACTTACAAACACCCACAAAATGGCAATAGAAGACCAGTGTGTGATTAGATAACCAGCTGTGGAAAAGTGTTTAGTATAGTAGCGGCTGCTTCTCTCCCAAATCAGCCTTTTCCTTGAGATTTTTACAATGCCCAGACCACACATTTGGCAATAAATATATATGATGCCTGCCTGTAGAGCACAGATATAAAATGCCAAATCCCATGAAATAGCATATAGTTATTTAGTATTTTGAAAGGTTATTGTTTTCTTTGCAAACATACTTAAGCTACTACTGCTAAAATTCAGGAAGACACTGCTGTCTGCTAAAGAATTATCAGCCTAAGGAAAAGTCTTCCAAGGATGTTAAAGTACACAGTGTACTAATAGACAATTGAAAATGTTATAAAATATACTTCTCCACGTGTGCTATGATTATAATGAGTGTTTTATTTTTCCTTGACATTTGCTTATTCTGCAGGTGTTTTCATTTATGCAAACATATTCCTGCGGTCTAACCACACATAGCAGATGCCAAACATTGATTTTTCATTTGGGATTTGGATATGTCTTTGTAATTTTGTTTCCATTTTGAGGTTCAGGCACACATAGAATATTCATTTACTATCCATTGTACACAATTTAGAATAGTTTCTGGCACATAATAGATGCCCAAGAAATAAACACTAAATAAATATGAAAGCATCACGTCAGTACTGTGGTGGGATACGTAGATGATGTATTAGAAAGAACCCTTGACTAGTTCTGTCTCTGTTCTAGAGAGGCAGTATGATTTGAAACAAGATACCAGATATCACTAGCCCTTACTTTCATCTGTCATCTATAAAACATAATATATCACCATGTTTTTTATATGTGTACACCAGTTTGAGGAACTTTAGTGTAGGGAGGGAAGTCTAGATTATATATTTTCCTTAGGCTTCAAAATACTTAAGAGTTTAAAAGCTAATGTGCCAGTCTTAGAGGAACTGATAAAATCATAAACTATTTTATAAAAACTAATCTAGAAAAAACACTTCTCTTTTTATACTTAAATGCATTTAAATTATCTAGGGACATATAAAAGCAAAGTTACTAAAGTTCACAAACATCTGAAATACATAATTTTGTGGTGCCAGACAACGAGAAGTTGTCTGATTAAACTCATGGATGAAAGTACTTGTTCTTTATTTCCTCACAATTTAGAACACTGGCGGATTTTTAGTTTATACTGTATATATGCAGTATTCTTATATATGCTCATGCATATAGGCTGAACCACAAGGAATAATAACAAGGATGGGCTTTGGATCAGGAAGACTTGAGTTTCACTTTTGGCTCAGATACTCTTCAACTATGTGAACTCTAGTTCTTTCATCTCTAATATGTACATGTCAACAGCTACCACATGGAGCTGCTATGTTTTAGAGTTCAACTGCTTAGTTATATGTTAGCAATACAGTACATATATATCTTTCTCTCTCTCTCTATGTGTGTGTGTGTATATATATATATACACACACACACACCAATTATGATCACACACACACACACACACACAACCTGTTGGAGGTAAAACAGTATTAGGCAAATCTAGGTTGTTATGTATATATACATTATATATGATGTGTATATATAACTTAGGTTTGCATAAACATATATATAACATATATATGTTATATATAATAACTTAGATTTGCCTAAACTTGTACATATAAATATATACAAATCTAAGTTTTATCTATATAACTTAGATTTGCCTAAAGTTATATATATATATAACATACATGTTATACATATAACTTAGATTTGCCTAAAGTTATATATATAACATA
>NW_012114899.1:2369390-2418581 GCF_000951035.1 Colobus angolensis palliatus | reverse complement strand
CCATAGGTTATTCTCAGCATGCAACCCATTACCTTTTTTTCTCATTCAGGGTACCTTCTCATTTAGCACAAATAAATTAACGTAATTCTTTTAACATGATAAAGTATATATAACGTATATATGTTATATATAAACTCATTTAGCACAAATAAATTAACGTAATTCTTTTAACATGATAAAGTATATATAACGTATATATGTTATATATAAATTTATATAACATATATAAATATATATATAAATCTAAGTTTTATCTATATAATTTAGATTTGCCTAAACATTTTTTTCTCCAACATGTTAAAATAATAAATAGTCTACCAATATGGTTGCATAAATCAAAGACGGTAGGTGCCTGAAACATGTGTCTATGTCTTTCCATACCTTGACCATGGCAGGCATCACTAATTGATCATGGCAGTCTTTACTACTAAGGTCACAAAAGCCTGCAGAATCCTTCTCAAGACAGCACTCCTGGTAGGTCCTACTAATCGAATGGACTAGCTCTTACCATGAAATTTATTTGCCAACCTTGGTATCTGTGTAACAAAATGTACATGAATGTCCAGAACATTATCAGCATCTCAACTGAGTTCCTTCATATCCAGAAGAGCATTACACTGGAGAAAAATGTCAAAGCATTTTAAGCATACCTGCTACTCATTCTTACTAAAATTTATAGTGAGAATGAAGAACAACTGCTATTCTAAATCTTGACATTTTAATAGTTCTTTAAAATTAATTTTGGAATAGGTAATACATTTACATGAATCAAAGAAATAATGTAAAAAATAAATACACAGAGAAGTCTTGACCCTGGCTCATCACCTCCATAGACCCTATTGCTCTACTTCCCCATAGGGAAGCATTTGTCAGTCTCAACACTGTTGATGGTTTTGGCTGGATGATTCTATTTTGTGGGCTGTGGGAGGTTGTCCTGTGCATTTAAGGATGCTTACTAGCACAATGGGCCAACACACACTAGAGGCGGGTAGCAAAAACCCCACCCACAAACCCCACTTGCAGTACTGAAAAATATCTCAAGACATTGCTAAATGTCTCCCAGTTGAGAACCTCTGACCTAAATAAAGGTAAGATGTTAAAATAGTAATAAATAACTATTTTTATTATTATTTATCTTTCCAGTCCTTTTTTATGCAAATGTAAGCAAATAGGGACACATGCTGTGAATTTCTCCTCTTTCTTATTCAAAAGGTAGCATAGTACCTTTTGCTACCTTTTCCTGGTTATCTATTAACAGCTATATAGTATTCCATAGTTTATTTAATCTCCTACTGATGTGTTTTTGGGTTGTCCTGAAAGCACTGAAATACTGAAAAAAACATCCCTGCACATTTGTCATTTTGTAGGGGCATGAGTGTAACTTTAGGATAAATTGTCAGAAGTAGGATTGCTAGATTAAAGGTAAAAACCTATAAAGCATTCGGGATCTTGTCAGATTCCCCTCCAGTATAGCCTTTTATTCATTTTTACTTACATCTAAAATGCATGAGAATACCTGTTTCCTCTCAACATTGTCAAAGAGTATGTTATCATAGTTGGAATGTTTACCAATCTAAAAGGTGAGAAATGGTATAACACTATAGTGTGAAGTTTGCATTTTTCTTATCATGAATGAGGTTATCTTTTATATGTTTGAAAACTGTCTGCGTTCTGTTGGTTCATGACCTTTGCCCATTTATCTGTTAGGCTGTAGGTATGTTTTCTTTATTTCAAGAAACTTTACATATTAAGGAGATAGCTCTTTGTGATATGTAATACAAATGTTTTCCCTCAGTTTATTATTGGCCTTCTGGTCTTACTGATAGTATCCTTTTTCCATGCAAATATATATATATAATATATAATATATACATTTTATAATATATAATATATTTTATATATATTTTTTTATTGTAACATGGACCAGACACTGTGGCTCATGCCTGTAATCCCAGCATTTTTGGAAGGCCGAGGCAGGTGGATCATCTGAGGTCAGGAATTTGTGACCAGCCTGGCCAATATGGTGAAACCCCATCTCTACTAAAAATACAAAAATTAGCTTGGCATGGTGGCAGATGCCTGTAATCCCAGCTACTTGGGAGGCTGAGGCAGGAGAATCGCTTGAACCTGGGAGGCAGAGTTTGCAGTGAGCCGAGATCATGTCATTGCACTCCAGCCTGGGTGACAAGAGCAAAACTTCATCTCAAAAAAATATATATATTGGAATGTGTTCAAATGTATGCTATTAAGGTACAATCAGAGAGCTCTTCTTGGCTTCAAGATTATAAAACAAGTGAACAATGCTTTCTTCTATTAATTTTTATTTGATTTTTATTTGATTCTTACACTTTTAAATCCTTGATCTATTTGAAATTCATGCTGGTGTACACTGTGAGGTATTGTTCAACATTTTCTCTTTCCAAGTGACTAGACTGTTTTTCCAACTCATTTTATTAAAACATCTACCTTGATTCCACTGATGGAGCTATGTCTGGACTTTCTAGTTTGTGTCCTTGATCTTTTTTTTAAAAAACTCCTAAAATTCTATATGCTTAAGGCCCCATCAAACCTGAGTCTGCCCCTGTTTGAATGTGATAAGTTTGTAAGTTAGGTTTCTAAAGGCATACTTGTATATAAAAGAAGTGATAATATCATTATATCATTTAAATGTAAATCTGAAGAATTTTAAAAGTATGACAATAACCAACATGAAATATCAGGTAAGAAGAGAATTCGGTGATTATTAAATTCAATTGTTTGGAGAATAACATGGTTGTATTGAGGTAGAGTGCAAAACAAGACTGGAAAGGGACTTTGGTGTAAAATTAATAGGCCATTGGATAGAAGAGATCTCTGGATCACTCCAGAAAAAAGGCAATGGATTCAAGGAAAACAAATCTGAGTACTCAGGTAAGAATGATATCCAGAGAGCGATGAGGAAACATAACTTTGGAGCAAATCAAGACCAGAAATAAAAAATTTACAGAAAGGAGGAGGAAAAATCCATATTCATTGAGTACCTTGATATTCATTTAATCACTTAATACCCCATTGAGTACCTTGATATTCATTTAATCACTTAATACCCATTTTATGGCTGACCATCCTAAGGCTTTTTCAAATGGTTAGGTAACTCCCCAGATTATTTTCTTTACTATGCGGCAGAAATAAAATTCAAACTCATGCCTTTTTGGCTCCAAGTACAATGTTCTTTTCCTTACATACTAACTAAAAAGAATAAAAGCAGACGTGGGTTAAAGAATGGGAAGATGATATACAGAACAGGGTTTTGGTAGCATTAGAAGGCAAAGATCATTAAGCAGGCATAATTGGATCAAGCAGAAAATAGATATTTTTAGAAATAAAAAGAAGCATTAGCTAGTTTGAGGATAAAGTTGCTTAGTGCTATAAACACTACAAAATACAGGACCTAAACTATGGTTTTGAAGTTTAAAAATATTACAAGGTTTCTAGCAATAAAATGATATCATGAGATCAAAATTTAAGAACTGGTAGTCTTACTGGAATAGAGAGAACCGGAACAAGGTGAAATTAGAGAAAGAGAAAGTATTAAAGAAAAAAAAAAACCTATATAAGTGCAAACCATAGATTCTTTGCTTAAAGAAAATGCACACATCGGCTGAGAAGTGGCTTGTACCTGTAATTCCCGCACTTTGAAAGACTGAATCAGGAAGATCACTTGAGGCCACAAGTTCATGATCAGCCTGGGCAATATAGTGAGATCTCGTTTCTACTAAATTATAAAAATATAACACACAGAGAGAGAGAGAGAGAGAGAGAGAGAGATACAGACACACAGAATTGATAGAACTCCACTCCCTGATGATCTTCTGTCTCTAGGAAATAATTCTAATTCATATGAAAACACATCTTACAGAGGTTTAGATGGCATCTGAGAACCAGTAAAGACTGAAATGCTACATGTCAACACATGAACAAGCTTATAAGAAAACTGTCCAAGTGTTATTGTGCATTTATTTATTTCTCTTTAACCATGATATTGAAAAGAAACAAAAAAGAGGGGCGTGGGAATCATAAAATAGGCTTCTTTTGAAACTAAGGTGTGGAAGTGGAGGTTGTTCTTAATTTCACTAGTTATTTTGTCTCCATGTTATATCTAAAACTATGTTTATACTAATCCCAAATTCATGTATATCTTAATTTCAATTCGAGTCACACTAATCAGGGCATTTAGAAAAAAATAATAAAAATATCCAACTTGCAATACCTGTTGTAATTAACACATACATCCTTGAAATCTAGCAGGAGGCACACGGTATATCCACTGTTCACTGGGCTGTACTTTGAAATGCTTCCTACTGTTATGTTAGGGAGTCTCCTAGCATTTGGTCCTCTGATTATTATTTGCCAAAGCAACATCGCTGAAAATCTAAGGAAATTTAGAGGGACACAGATATAGGTAAGCAGTAAATACTTTGTAAAAACCATGAAACATCATGCATAGAAGAGTACCTTTAATGTACATTAACTTGAAAAAAGTGCTTTAGACAAGAGAATAGAGTTCAGATCTCTCTCTCTCTGTTTTTTTTTTTTTTTTTTTTTTTTTTTTTTTTTGAGACAGAGTCTCGAGTCTCTCTATGTTGCCCAGGCTGGCCTCAAACTCCTGGGTTCAAGCACCTCAGCCTCCCTGACCACTGGGACTACAGGCATGCACTACCATACTCAACTTAGAGATTAGAGATTAGACATTTAACTCACTGTTTTCATGTGTGTGGTGAGGGAGGAGAAAAACACTGTCATTACGATGTTAAATTACAGAATCAGAATTACTAAATTTACTCAATCCAGAGAAAAAAATCATTGTTAAACGTTGTCAATAGATCATTAATTAATTAATATGCTTTATGTATAACAAAATTTTATTTAAATCATTTGGAGAATCATTTGCAATGAGTAATTACATATATTGAACTTCTCATTTTAGATTTTAGTAAGTCATCACATTTAGAGATTAAAAAAGGTTCATTTTCTACTTCAAAAATCATGAAATAGGCTTATAATAATCAGCCTCCCTGTCAATCACTCCCTTATTCTGGTAACAAGAAAACTTACTATTTTTTGAGAGATCACAGGCGTATTTGCTTTCCGTTTCAATCATCACTCATTTTGCGTTTGTGGTTTTGAGTGACAAGTAGTAGCATTGTTTAGTTCATAACGGCAGGTAAATTTTAACAAAGTATTTCTACATTGACTAAATTATTTTGGAAATTAGAAATACAAAATGTTAGAGTTAGGAGTAGCATCATAGATCATCAGCACCTGCCTTCATTTTAAATATTAAAACCTGAGATGCAGGGATGCCAAGGAATGTGATGCCATTAAATGACATTAGTGAGCAGCTGAGTTGCTATTAGAATAAAGCTCGCATGACTGTCTCACCTACCTTCCCCATCCAGCCTCCTACTTGATCTACTTTAATTTTTTAAAGATGCTCTCTGAAGTCAGAATTCATATCACTAATTTTAGCAGCATTGTTGCATATATTTTTATGCTATCTAAAATAATATTATTGCAAATTAATTTATAACCCAATTTCAAGAGAGATATTCCCATTTGAGGATCAAACCCATTCACTTACAAAGTGAATAATGTTGCCCAATTAACCTACTTTAAAAAAATGATTCAGTTTAAACTTGTATCCTCAAAACATCTTCAAGCAATTTAGAGGTAACAGAATTAAATCCCAGCAAAAGTGAATGGATATCTCCGCTGAGAGTGGGCACTGGCATTGATATTTTCTAATATTCACAGGTATTCAGAACAAGCTATTCATGTTCCTTGAATACTAATGAATACAGAAACAAGATCAATACGCTGTCTATACATATTAATATAGTGGCAGAAAAAGGCAATTAGAAGCCTCTGATCCTTTTGATGGATTGGAGCTGAGCTAAACAAAGGGTTGCAGTATAGATTGAGTAGAATGTCTGCCACTGACCCACTACCATTTTTCTTTTATTTCTTTCATGATGGCGAAGGTCATGATCAATATAGCAGTTGAGTTATGAGGTTATGTTAACATCAATTTATATCATGAAACTCCACCAAAGTTAAACATAAAATCAAGGATTGGTTCAAATTATTAGTTTTACTTTCTTTGGTTGTTTTCTTATTTGTTAGTTCTTCATCAGTAGAGCAAAAACAGAAGCAAAACAACAGTTTTCTATTTTGCTCATCAGGTAAAGGTTTTGGTCTACTAAGGGATGGAGAACCACAACCCATATGAGAAGGTATGGTTGTCTCTATGGACTTTATTAGCAATGATCACAGGCAGAATTTATTCCTAGACATCTTTAACATCTAAACATCTGCTTGGGTAGATGTGGGGGCATTTGGCTGCCCATTTCAGGTGAACTGGTTTTTATATGATGTTCAAAATTAAGGGTATGTGACTTTGCATTTGCGGTAATAAGACACAAAGGTGAAAAGCAAATGGTAAATCCACACTTTTAAAAGCTTTTCTAAGAAACATCCAATCAGACAGAACTGTATCATTCAATTAATATATGTAAATAACTTTCAGTAAAGGATAATGTGGGGACCTCAAACATGTACCACTGAGGAACATTTCATCAACTATAAAGTATTATGCATAATGAAGGTGGTATAAAACTAAAATTACCAAGTATGACAACCCCCTGCCAAAAAAAGCTAGTTTATACATGTGGTAGAGAATTAATCTTATTACAAGAAGGGAGATTATACAGTAAAACACATGTCATATCCATAAGACAATGATGCTGTAGTTTTAACACATAAAGAAAGTCTGGAAATGTTAAGTGCCATGTTGGTGATGATAAAATTTCATATTTTTGGTACTTATTTGTATGCCGAGTTTATTTCATCTTCATACCAATTATTGTACAAGGCTATTACTTTAATGTCCACATTTTACATATGAGAAAACCATGGGTTAAGGACTTTCTAAAACTTATGGAAACTAAGTAGCGGTAAAGTCAAGATTCAAATTGACGGTTGTTGGTGGTGTTGCTTTTAACTAAGGATGTAAACATTTGAAGCACAAAATATAATACTGATAATTAATTCCTTAGAGACTTTTAAATAAAGTAATTGGGAAAGGCATTACACAAGAGGTGGTTCTTAAGGAGAGCCTTGGAGGAGGATAACATCTGGAAAGATAAAATCTGGAAAGACAGCCAGAAGAGGGAAAGGGCATCACAGACATGCAGGATATTAAAAATATGAAAGTTGGCAAGCATATGCTATCTTGGGGAAAGCAGTTCTTTGCCAGACTTGAGTGAGGGATGTACCCACAAAAAGGATATACTAAGACCCCACAGGGTATTTTGAGGTCAGGTGAGGTAGTTGGCCAACCAGACATTTACATTTCTACATAAAGCCAATTTAGAAATTTTTTCACATCTACATTAACACAGAAGAATCAGATAAAAACAGAATAATCAATAAAATAAGATACAATGATATAACTGAAATTTAACCCAGTCTCATCAAAACAATTTGGAATCCTCTAAAAGCATTGTCAGATATTTTACTGTGGTCCAATAACCCACTGGCAAGGCAACTTGCTCAGCATACTTCATTTTTGTTGGACTGTGTGAATTCCTCTTCTTTGATACAACATCACCTCCCTCTGGCTCCCAATGTAGTCTTGATCTTGAATTTAACTTTCTGGCTATTTATTGACCTGCCTAGTTTTTAGCCCCTGACATGCCTTCAGAATTTTTATCAAAGTTTGATTCTCTTTCATTATTCCTGTGAGTAAACCACATTTATTCTTGCTGCAAGAAGCTAATAAAAGTAGATTGATTTCGGTGCCAAATCATTTTTTATACAAACTTAAGGTTTAAACATCCATTTTATCTTAGAGGCAATAATCAATGTGATTTAAAATTAATTAACCTAATTACCACTATAAATACAATCTATTAAAGTTAGTAACAGGCAACTAAGGTCTGTGAGACACTTTTAAAACCACACATTTTATCATTAGGTCAAAATTATAATAATAGCAACTGTTCTATGAATTATATTTTCATTCTCCTCTTAATCTTTCAACCCTCTTACTAGTATAATTTTTATTCTTAATTTCCATATTTTTTCACTTATAAGATGAACACATTATTCACATTTTGACATTTCTGTACTTAGAAGTTACCTTATAGTCACCAAGTACACTTAATAATCTCTTATTCACTCCTCAAAAATCTGTCATTAGAATTATAGCTCATTATTGCCATCAGCATTGACACAGAATCTTGAAAAATATGTCATTCTTTTCATTGCTCTTCCCTTCTGTCAAATAATGCATTGACAAAAATAAAAATAAAAAACACTAGACAACAAGAAAAACTCATTTCTGAGACTAATAAGGAAAAAACTCACTTAGATCTATTTGCTTGCCACAAGCAAATTCTATGAATATAGTACTATGTATAATTCTGGTAATAATTAAACATGAAGACATCATTTTCTTCCCTGAATTATTTATTCATGCCTTCTTTTCTTGACTCAGTCACTTCTCTCAAATGGAAAAAGCTCAGTTTTAAGTGGAACAATAAAAAAGGTAGAAACTAAAATGTGTGTGTGTGGGGGGGGTGGGACTTCCATGGACCTATTCAGCAAATATACTATAATTTTATTTCAAATTTAATATTTATCTGTAAAAGGAAATAATTCAGTATACATTCAAAATCCAAGTGGGATCATAAGTTAAGGGATGATGGTGTCATGAAGAATTAGAGTTGGAATTTCCCTGTTGAAAGCCAGGCAATAGCACACTCTTCTATGCCTGTGCAGCAGTGAGCATAGCTGTTACTTCAGTGTGGCAGAGAAACAGGTGACATTCAGGCTGAACACTATACGAAGAACATGGTTGTTGTTCTTTAAGACTTGACCTGCCTTTTTCCTCCAAAAATTTATTTCAATAAATCACAAGGCTGGCTTGAGGACATAATGTTGAAAACAAGCATTTTATATTAAGCTGCCTATATAGGCTATTAAACTAGATTCTAAATGGTCACTATGGCAACAAAATTGCTACTGCCTGACTTGTTATGCCCCAACGCAAATGAGGTTACCGTCCTGACACACTTATGTTGATCACATGAACTTTGTTTGTTTTCTCTGAGAAACAAAAGCGCATCAAATAAATGTTTCTAATATACAAAAGAAATTATTCTTACAACACTAATATTCCACTTTACATTAAAGATGAATAATTTTCTTGCTTGGACCTGGGAGGCAGAGGTTGCAGTGAGCTGAGATTGCGCCACTGCACTCCAGCCTGGTAAAACAGAAGACTCCATCTCAAAAAACAAACAAACAAAAGAAATAATTTTCCTAAATTTAAATAAAAATGAATTTATTGAAAAATTTACATCTATAGGTTATTTAGTGATGATCTGTATTGATAATGACCATCTGATCTCAAAATGTGCCAAAGCTTTAAACAAAGTTCTGTTCATATTCTATTTTTTTATGAAAATAGTAAATTGTTTCACATTTCTTAGAGTAAGCATTAAATATAACACTAGGAAAGAAATATTTTTAATTGTAGGCAAAATTTCTTACAAATATTATATAATTTCTTATAATTGGCAGGTATAATTTATTTTATAATATTACATAATATATACTATATTACATACACACACTAGATAGAGAGAGATAGATAGATAGATACAGATTGAGTAAAGCAAATTAACACTTTAAAGTGCTTTGTATACATGAATACATGAATATACATATACACATACGTAGTATACACATACATAGTATGCACATATATACACACATAATTTTGTTATCCAACATAAAATTCTTATGGCAACATCAAAATGGGTGCTAAATTCCACTCACATAAAAAGCATGTTCCTTTGTTTCTTATAGCATAAACAAATAACAGGTAACACATTGCCATTAAATATGTTTGCTGGTACTGACCAACACCACAGGAACCACACATAAGGATCAGAAGGAAAAAGGTAGCTGAAAGCCTGAATAGGAGGGTCTTCTTTGCCATCATTTAGCCAACGTGTAGTGTAACAAATAGTCTGCTTCCATGAGTTTAAGCTATGTGCAAGTTGGATGATATCTCAAAGACTGTGTCCTCATAACATTCAGTCATCAGCTGAGAGTATTACCTTCATACAATTAGTATCATACTGTTTTACCTTAGCAATCACAGATTGACAGTTTTCACTTATTTGTAACTGGTGATTCCAGAATAATGATATGCAATGCTGACTGTAGTGCCTACCCCAAAGCACTCCTATGAGGATCAAATAAAATACTACATTCAAAGCCCATAGCACAAGTATGAATCAGACAATCAAGCAGGACCCACTTAGCCAGCGAGGGAGTCCAACTGACCAATATCCCATCTGTGTTAGCTGAGAATCTGGACAGTTTCAAAGCCTCAAGGAGCATCTGTTTTGAAATCCAAGACTCTATATTTCATTGCAGAATATGAAAGCCAGGCAGGCACAATGGTCCACACCTGTAATCCCAACACTTCGGGAGGCTGAGGCAGGCAGATCACTTGAAGTCAGGAGTTAGAGAACAGCCTGACCAACAAGGAGAAACCCCATCTTGACTAAAAATACAAAAATTAGCCAGTCCTGGAGGCGCACACCAGTAATCCCAGCTACTCAGGAGGCCAAGGCAGGAAAATCGCTTGAACCTGGAAGGCAGAGGTTTCAGGGAGCTGAAATCATGCCACTGCACTCCAGTGTGGGTGACAGAGTGAGACTCTGTAGCAAAAATGAAAAAAAAAAAAAACATAAAAACCATATTTTGGTCTTTTTTTTGAACAAATTCCATCACAGCATGAATTTATGACACTTCTGAATAAATTAGAAAATTCAACTGCACAAGAAAACATAATTTCTAAAAATCTCTCTTTAAAAATCTTACACGTTTTTAATATTTCTAGTTCATTGCTCATTCCTCAAGACTAACCTCAAATTTCACCTCCTCCTGAAAGCCTATCCATATTCCGTAAGTCCAGGCTATGTGCTTTCTTAATACATTCTTGTATCACTTCATGCTTAGTCCTAACAAGGCATTTATCACACTGTACTATAATTTTTCATTTTTCCTTTTTTGTTGCTCTCACTTGACTATTAACTGTTTGAAAAAACGGACCATGTAATCTTCATCCATGGAGTCCTGAAACCTGGTTCAGTGCCTGGCACAGAGTCCATGTTCAATAAATGATGAATTCGAATAAACTGAATCACACAGGAATCACTTTTAAGTGAGAGAGATAATGAGAGAGAGAAAGAGAGAAAGAGATTGACTTACTGGAGACAAAGTTACAAAGAGGCCAGGAGGCATTTTAAAACTGTAATAAGCTTATTTTAGAAGAGATAAGTTTTCTATCACTGTAAGAATTTAAGTCGGTGCAAAATGGCTATCTGACAAGAAAACAAAATCATTCATCCATTGATGATCTGATTCAGACCCCTCCAACTCTGAAACCCTGGAATTCATAACCTATATTCCATAAAAATAAAACCCTTATATTTTAATTATTCTGCTTATTGACTGAAATGTAGTGTTTGTTTTTGTAAGTATTATAGACTCTTCATTGCACTTGTTTCTCTTTAAAATACAGGGTTCAGGGACAGGTGTGGTGGGTCATACCTGCAATCCCAGCACTTTGGGAGGCCAAGGGGGTCGGGTCACCTGAGGGCTGGAGTCCAAGACCAGCCTGGCCAACATGGCAAAACCCTGTCTCTGCCAAAAATACAAAAATTAGCCGGCATGACGGCGCACACCTGTAATCCCAACCACTTGGGAGACTGAGGCAGGAGAATCGCTTGAACTCAGGAGGCGGAGGTTCCAGTGAGCTGAGATCGCGCCACTGCACTCCAGCCTAGGCGACAAAAGGGAGAGTCTGTCTCAATAAATAAATAAATAAATAAATTAGAGGGTTCAATAAAGACATAGCTGGCATTATAAAACAAAAGTTGTATTCTGAGTCTCCTGAGAAGCTGCACGATCCGTATCAGTTGTTAAGCCTATTCATAAGTGTAAAACGTATCAGAATAAAAAGCATTCTTGGACATGTTTAAATTGCAAAGGTATTACCTCTAAGAACACAACAAATCTTTTAGGAAATGAAATGTTAGCTAAACAAGAAAACTCTTGGTTGAACAGAGAAAAAAAAAATCAAATAGCTTCAAAAATCCTTAACATCATCCACAGATGCCTTATTATGAATACCACCTGTGGTCTCTGTTGCAGTGTGCAGGCTTCTCATTTATGTACACCACTGTTCCGGGTAACAAGCTGTTTCCCGACAGACAAATCAATTCATCATTTTAGCAAAGTCTCAAAGTGCTCCACAGATGGACATTAGGGAGAAAGGCAACGGTCTGCCACCTGTATTTGGCAAATAATTTGCTCCTGAACTGCTGATCTACATTAAAACTAAATTTGAAATGCCTGGGAGGAATACAGGGCTGTCACTTACTGAACTCCATTAGTTAAAATGGCATCCTCAAGAATTAAACACTAAACTTAGATATTGCATGCTCTTGGAAAAATAGGAGAGAACTGCTATTGGTAGAAATGAATTGTATTCAAATGGGTAACTAATACTGGGGAGTAATTCCTTACCTACCTTGGGCAGCCCTCAATGGGACTTGATCAGTGAGAAGTTACAGTAGATGGTTCCTGTTATTTCATCTAAAGAACTACCTCCACAGGAAGGCATGCTTCTATTATAAGGTAAAGAACAATTCTTCCCCGTAGAATATTGGTTAGTAAACCACTACGATTATTGAGAACCCTGGATATCCAAAACAGTCAGGTTCCTGCTTATCGTGGCTATCTGGCTGGTTTTTAATATAATTCCTGTCAGTTTCACACACTTCCAAAAGGATAAATGGTCTTTCAAAAATATTACCCGAATGCAAAATCAGTGAGTCATAATTTTCTATTGAGCATAACATTTCCTTTTCAGCCACTTTCTTATTCTAAATATAAGCTTTGAAATTGTCCCCTGTGCAAGCCACTGAATTAAATGTTTCCAACTCAACATGGTAGAGGTGGGGTGGGCATGTGGGAAGTAGGAGACATACTTATTTGTTGTCTTCTACGCTAAATGTTCCAACTGTCACTTTGAATATGAAACTCTGAAAAGTACAGCAACAGGAAATTAAGTGAGTGCAGAAATGAGCTGGGAGGTCAGTAACAAATATGCACTTAATAAAATAACCATGCACATTTCATATTTATTTACTTCAAAATCATTTTAATTCTGAAAACCTCTGCTCAACCGTTAAAAAATAATAATAATAAAGCAGCTCTTCCTTATGGTAATGGTCTAAGGGGGCAGTCCTAAAATGTCAGTTTCTACATTTCTGACACGTTTCTGCTGCAGAGCCCATTTACACTCTGGCAGGCTATATCAATGCGACCAGAACTGTCTTATTACAGTCGGCTTCTTGAATCTGCCTTCAAAACATTAACCTCAAAAAGGTTGCAGTGAGTTGAGTTGAAGTGAAGTGAGTTGAAATCATGCCACTGTTCTCCAGCCTGGTCTACAGAGTGAGACTGTGACTTAAAAAAAAAAAAAAAAACATAAAAAATCACTTTAAGAAAAGTTCAATAAATAATTATACTATAGAGATCACAATTATATTGCAATAGGACTTGAAAGAACAAATAAGCCAAACTGTCCTATTATTAGTGAATGTGTATGTATGACCTGGAACAAAATTTCCAAATAGAACAATCTATGTAATTAAAGAATCACAGTATTGCTAACAACTTGGAAAATTATGTACTCTGGATAAATAACTGTTAGATGGTTCAAAAAGTAGCTCTGTTGAAATTATCAGTAGATGCAAATCATACTGAAGACTCACTATTCAAGAGTGTGTGAAAATAGTGTTAAATATTGAGAAGGTAATGACAGATTTAAGTAGAAGAGCTGTTATATGGTGGAAAGTTCCAAAACAAACGCTAATAAAAATCCTGAAGAAAAACATCAAGAGTAGAAAACTAGATTAACTGAATATAGAACATATCAAATCCACAGACACCCTACTCTCCCAGGAAATCTTTTCACCCTTTCCCAAAGTGGTCACCATGTAAATATGTAAATATAGGTATTGAGGAATATAATAGGTACTATAACAATGGAAGTAGATCTGGAGAAAGCTGGTTTCCTCAACATCATGAGTTTTGTTTTTTGTTTTTATCATAATATTTTGAACATCCCTTACCAATTTGAAAAGTTGGCATAGATCTGTGCAACCTGCTTCCTCTGGCCTTGTTGGAACAAGACAGATTTAAGGTTCACCTAAGACACCATCTTATGTAAAATTTTATCAAATATAAAAATTTCAAACAGACTAAAAAGTTGGAAGAGCAGGAAAATGAACATCCAACTACTCACAATCTAGATTCAAAAATGGTTATTGCTTTACCTATGTATGTGTGTATGCATACACGGGTATGTGTGTGTGTGTGTGTTCACGTGTATTTAGAAAATTGTCTAAGATGTCATAGTCCTTTAGACCTTTACATTCAACCCTATATCTTCTAGGAATAAGTACATTCATTCTCTTGCATAACCACAGCATCATTGACACAAACACTAACAATAATTTCCTAATATTACTTAGTATCAAATTCATATTCAAATTTTCCTTATTGCCCTTAAAATATATTTCACAGATTTTATCTTCTGTAACTAGAATGCAGTTAGGCTTTATGTCTTCTGTGGTAGGCAGCCTCTAAAGCAGCTGCCAGTAATCCCTGTCCAATCCCAAGGTCATCCTGTCATTGTGTAAACCTGCCACCTTCCCAGTTTGAGTGTGAGCTTGACTTATCAAATCACTTTTAAGGAATAGAATACAGAAGTGACAAAATGTCACTTTTAAGATGAAGTTATGAGAAGACACAGAATTCCATCTTGGGCATTCTCCGATCTGTCTTGCATCATTTATCCTTAGAGAAGAAAACTGCCATATTGTAATGCATCCCTGTGGAAATGTTCACATGGCAAGAAACAGACTTATCAACAGCCACATGAATGAGCTTGAAGCAGATTCTCACACCTTCCTTCTCCAGTTGAGGCTCCAGATGAGACTGCAACCTGGTCAATAGCTGATTGCAACTTCATGAGAGACCTTTAGTCAGAGGCATTCAGTTAAGCTATACTCAGATTTGTCACCCATAGAAACTGTGTGATGATATCACTCGCCATCAGAGAAATGCAAATCAAAACCACAATGAGATACCATCTCACACCAGTTAGAATGGCAATCATTAAAAATTCAGGAAACAACCGGTGTTGGAGAGGATGTGGAGAAATAGGAACACTTTTACACTGTTGGTGGGATTGTAAACTAGTTCAACCATTATGGAAAACAGTATGGCGATTCCTCAAGGATCTAGAACTAGATGTACCATATGACCCAGCCATCCCACTACTGGGTATATACCCAAAGGATTATAAATTATTCTACTACAAAGACACATGCACACGTATGTTTATTGCGGCACTATTCACAATAGCAAAGACTTGGAATCAACCCAAATGTCCATCTGTGACAGACTGGATTAAGAAAATGTGGCACATATACACCATGGAATACTATGCAGCCATAAAAAAGGATGAGTTTGTGTCCTTTATAGGGACATGGATGCAGCTGGAAACCATCATTCTTAGCAAACTATCACAAGAAGAGAAAACCAAACACCGCATGTTCTCACTCATAGGTGGGAACTGAACAATGAGATCACCTGGACTTGGGAAGGGGAACATCACACACTGGGGCCTATCATGGGGAGGGGGGAGGGGGGAGGGATTGCACTGGGGAGTTATACATGATATAAATGATGAATTGATGGGTGCTGACGAGTTGATGGGTGCAGCACACCAATATGGCACAAGTATACCTATGTAACAAACCTGCATGTTATGCACATGTACCCTAGAACTTAAAGTATAATAAAAATAAATAAATAAATAAATAAAAGGAACTGTGTGATGATAAATGTTTGTTGTTTTAAACCAGTAAGTTTTGGTGTAATTCATCATATTGCAATAGATAACTAATGCAGATTTGATGTGGATATTATGTCTCTTTAGTTTCTTTTAAACTTGAACAGTTTCTTGAACATTTTTATTACATACTTTGTCTTGAAACAAAATAAATGTTTTGAAGTAACTAAGCTTGTTTCCTTATTAAATGCCTGCCTTATCATCTGTCTATTTATCCAATTGTTCTCGAGCAGTAACTTTTGCCTATATTCTTGTGTTTCCTAGAAGCTAAAAGTTATGTTAAAGGTTTCATTAGAACAAAATTTAACATTGTTGGCAAGAACATATCACAGATGATGCTGTGTACTTCATATTGCTTTACACCAAGAGCCACAGGATATCAGGTTGTTCCACTATAAGTGATGCTGATTTTAATGTTTTGTTTAAAGTGGTGATCACCACTTCTCTAATGTAAAAGCCCTTCTCTCCCTCTTTGCAATTAACAAGTAATTTCCTAACACAACTTTAAATGCTGTGAACAGTCTTCACAGGAAGAATGACAAGTCTGAGCACCAATGAGGCAGTCAAATGGCTTCTTTGTCAAAAAGCCCTTATCAATATGTTAAAACGTCTCTGATTTATTTTTCACATGAGGATTATGAAATATACTTTCCTGATGAAGAATAATAAGTTCTCCTATAATACCTGAAGGTAAACAAGAGTAAAGGCTTTGGCAATCTAAAATTCTAAACTACTTTGAGAATTTGAGCTCCTTTGACAATTTGCTGCCATTTATTCTATTAGGTTGGTCCAAAGGTTGCACAAATTACTTTTGCTCCAACCTAATATATATAGATGTGAAACATTCACATATCAAAATTTTTCAGTATAAGAGTAAAATGAGGAACCATTACTGACTTTTCTAATAATTCAGAGATATATCTTCCAAGTGAGGAAAAGTAGTTGTCCACTGTCTCAAAGCCTGACATTACCATCATTTTAAAAGTTCTTATTATCACAAATAAAAAGTTTCTCAGGTACCAGAGAAAACCTGTACTTCTTCAGGTATCCAGTTGTCAGAAAAGATGCAATCTAGTTGTCTGGTTAGGTGTGATAATATAATTCTAAACTTTCTGAACTGTTTCAGAAGTTAGAAAGAAATTCAGCCTTCAAAGAAATAGAACTTATCTATGAAAGAGCCAGTTCCTTGTTCTTTAAGATGGCACTTTTCCAGTTAAAGAGTAAAGGTCAGTGAAAGACATAGCAATGTATTTTTCCTTTTTATCACAATTAACTCATTTTCAGAATCATCACGATGTATGTTTTTATGTTAAAATGAAGTCTTCAATTTTAGTCCCCTAGAAATAGTAGTTACTGGAATTCAATGATAAAATGCATCCACACTCATGAGGTCATAAGCCCACTTTGGAATTTAGTTAATCATTATGTCTAGAAATTAAGAGTATCAAAAATATAATATTATCTTTTCTGTGTTGAAGGATCCTCAAAGAAGACAATCATACATTTCATAGAACCATTTCAGTGTCCAAAAGTCATTATGCATAACCAAGTTATTACTGATATTTAGCTATGATTTATATTTATGACATCTAGGTATTATTTTCAGTTTATCTTCATGAATAAAAATTAACCAAAAATACTACCTTTCAAACCTTTTTCATAATTTTTATTTATTTATTTGTATGATAATCTTGTCAGTTGGTGAGTATATATGAAAATGGCTGTACGCAATCAAGAAATTGAATATTTAGGGCAATCATCTGAATACTGAGAAAATAACTGAACATACAATTGTGTTGTTTTCCTTTGTCTTGAATACTTTGGTAAATTTTGCTTTGTTGATGTGCCCTTAATGTTTATAAGCAAGTTAAAATAATTCATCAGTCATCACTGGGAAAACTAATTATTTCTTTTAGTGTTAATGGACTGTACAATATAGGCTGTCTCTCAGCACCACTGTTGTGGTGGTTTATTTTTTCCTCAGGGGAAACTAAACTAAACTTGTTGCTGAAAGTTTGTCCAATTAATGTCTTCTTACAGCAATAACAAGAGTAAAATTATTTCACATCCTGTCTATTGTGTTATATTTTAATAATATGCAAGTTACTTCCCAAATAATTCAATCTCTCCTTTCTTGATGATTAACATGTGAGGAACACATGAAGAGAAGAGCCCTCTTCCTTTCTCCTTTATTCTCTCCTTGGGAATGAGAACTCTGGCTCTCATAGTTCCAGCTCTCTGAAAAGAAACCCTTTCCCCAGACACAGAAGCCACCTGTGGACAGGTCCATTCCTCCTAGGAGGCAACTCCTGCTTTCCAAATGATAAGTGGTAGGAGTTCATCCAGCAGATATAAACATTTAATGGGCCTTATTAATAGCTTTTGTCCATTTTTGAAGGCATAAACACAGTACTTAAGAAAACTCTACTCAAATTGAGAGTTTTTATTATCAACTTAGTCCTCACCAGCACTTCCTCAACACCCTGGAGCACTAGCTACATTGAAGTGAAAGATTCTTGGCTCCCAGAGGGAAGTAGCTAAACAAATTTTCTCTGTTGTCATATATTTTATTAGAACATATTCTTAAAAATGTATACACAGCATGGCATCTGGGGCAGTTATATTGGTTTATAGTAGGAAACTATTAGCTTCTTTTGTTGGAATTTTTAAGAGCTGCATTTAGAGTAGTGTGCTATGGGGCTCTCCTCATATTCAGCCTAAATGGTTCTATCTTATCCACAGTGACATTATTAAATGTACTACCACAATGTAATCCACAGTGGCTATCACATTTTCTACACCTAATAATCTAGTAAAGCCATCTAAGAAAGAGATGATAAGACAGAGAATTCATCATGGTACTAAAAACACACCTTACCCTAATAGTTTTTACAAATCAACTTCTTGCTACAATATTCTAGTATTGTACCCATGAATGGGCATCAAGTTCACTATCATGTAAACCCACCTGCTTCTCCTTTCTTCTCTGATTTCTTGTCTTTACTTCCCCACAGCATCAACTGCTGAGAAATCACAGACAAAGGCTAGACTTGAGAACTTCAATATCGAGATTTTAGAGATGGGATGGTTTTGAGCCTGGATGACTGACCCTCTCTGCCCTTGTCTCCAGTTCCCTCCACACCCCAATCCTTCTCATGCATTCCTTCTAGATGAATTTTAAGAATGTGCAGTTAAATTCTCCCACATGCTCAAATACCTTCAATAGTTTTCTGTCATCTACCAAATTAAGTTTAGATTACTCCTTTTGGTATTTCCAGGGGCTATATGAGAGCTAGAATTTGGGGAGTTGAGGGTGAAGTGTCAGGCAGCTGTTGTAGGCACAGGAGACTGGCGGGAACAGACCACAGACTCTCTAAAGGCATCACCTACTGAATTTTCCCATCTCTGTACTGCTGCTCAGGGTGCGTCTTTGCCTACAGTGCTCTTGTCCTTGTCTGTGAACGTGTAATGTTATATTTTGCCGTGATTTTTCTGTCCATTTGGAATACCTACTGCACTTTTTCCTCAGAGGACTGATTTTTATTCTTATATTATGGTCCTTTTGCTCTTGCATCATTACAAAATCAGATAACAGGAGAAAGGGGAACATTCTTGGTAGAATCTGAAAACAGCAAAAATGCAGATGTGACTCAGTAATTTCTAAGATCCAAAAATACTTAGTTGGTCTGTATTAATTTGCCTAATTAATTTCTAGCTCATACAGAAAATGTACATGTATATTCCACTCACAATTAGTTTTAACTATTTCCAACTTCAATAACCAACATTATGACTACAGTGACCTATTCTCACAAACCAGAGTAAGTCAGTATTTTCTGGTAGTTGGGAGTAGAAAAAAAAAGCTGAAAACCACTAACATGGGGGGAAATTATGTTGATTATACAGATTAAGGCCCCAAGAATTTGAGAAAAAGTATTTTTTATCCAAATTATAACTGCTACTCAAATTATAATTCCAAACATTAAACATGATATGATTTGAGTTATTGTCCCTCCAAATATCATGTTGAAATGTGATCCCCAATAGTGGAGGTGGGCCCTGGCAGGAGGTGTTTGAGTCACAGGAGTGAATCCCTCATGAATAGCTTGGTGACATTGCCATGGTAATGAGTGAGTTCTTGCCCTGTTAACTCACATGAGAGCTGGTTGTTCAAAGGAGCCTGGCACCTCCTCCTCTCTCTCTTGCTGCCTCTCTTGCCATCCACCTGCTCCCTTTCACCTTCTACCATGAGTAAAAGTTTCCTGAGGCCTCACCAGAAGCCAAGAAGATGCTGGCAGTATGCTCATACAGCCTGTAAAACCATCAGCCAAATAAATCTCTTTTCTTCATAAATTACCCAGCCTCAAGTATTCCTTTATGCAAAAAGGGCCAATACAAACACCTTGACTTTTACAAGTGTGTTAGACATTAATCCACTAATTCTTATGCCATGCCTATATCCACAAAGATAAGAAACAATCAACAATATAAAAACATAAATAAAACCAGATGAAGAAAAGTTAAAATAACAAAATTTCCAAAAGAAAATGCATATTGTACTCCCAACACTAAGTTACTCTAGTTGAACATTATATCTAAGACTAAATTTATCTCAGGCAATAATGGAAATGTGGTTTGCAATGTCTGACTAACTAAAGTATTCACATTCATCAGGAGGCAGGATAAATGCTGTCCAAGCACCAAGATCTATAAGGAATTTATCATATGGATATACAAATCCTTGAAAATAGGTCAGGCCTGGTGGCCCTGGTCTATAGTCCTAGAACTTTGGGAGGCCAAAGCGGGATAATCACTTGAGCCCAGGAGTTCAAGACCAGCCTAGGCAACATGGCAAAAATTCATCTCTACAAAATGTACAAAAATTAGCTGGGCATGGTGGTGCACACCTGTAGTCCCAGCTACTCGTGAGGCTGAGGCAGAAGATTTGCTGGAGTCCAGTAGTTTGAGGCTTCAGTGTGCTAAGACTGCACCACTGCACTCTAGCCCAGGTGACAAAGCAAGATCATGTCTTAACAAAAAAAAAAAAGAGAGAAAAAAAAATTCTGGATAATATTACCAATAATTTATCTGAAGACAACCCTTACACCAATTAGGGATGGATATTTTAAATCATTTCAACATTTCTATGGAATACTACCATAGTTTAGGCATTTTAGACATTGATGCCCTAACTCTTCCAAGACAGAATTTAGAAAAGCTAAAAAATGTGGATAGCTAACACTGGGCTTTAACCTGTCTCTCTCAAACATTGAAATGTTTCAAGAAACTTTCAACAATTTAGAGAGAAAGTAAATTCACGGATGAATTCTCTGACATATGTCATAAGTGTCAGGAGTTGATGATGTTGAGTAGAGAGGTACACTCAAATGTTATACACTGGATATGAAGACAGAAGAAATGCCCTCCCACTGAGAAAACTTGGAAGCCCTGTGGTTCATGTTACAATTGGCTCCTGAGTTCGAAATGGCTAGTCCAAGGTTATCCCTTTGTATTTTAAAGTGATTCTACTGTTACTAGTTTCACCCTATATGCCATACAGAAGCAATGGATATAATTTATTGGGTAATGACTTACATTAATTTTTTCCCCAAAAGCATGGATCTATACATGCTTTCTATTATGTTAGACTTTTTATTAAAGTCTAGCATATTGTTTATCTGCTCTGATTTTATCTTGTTTTAATTTTAAAGAGTGGTTCTCAAACTTTTTCGTCCCAGGACTCTTTTATATTCCTAACAGTTTGCTTATATGTGTTGTATCTATCTACATTTACCACATGACATAGTGACTAGAAAGTTTTAAAACATAAAAGTATCCAAGCATACATATTATTAGTTGTTTTAGCCTCTAAAAAAACTCCATTGTAACCTTGTGAGACAATGAAAATGAAAAGGAAAATAATACCTTAGCACTATGAAAATAGTTTTGACCTCATGAATTCCCACTAAATAGTATCAGGAATGCCCATGAATCTCCATATCATATTTTGAGAACCACCAGTTTAGAGAACTACCACTACCAAAGGAAAAAACAGCTATATGCAAAACAAACAGAAAAAAAGGGGCTACACTCCAGGCATGCAGATACATCTTAAAGTTGTCCCCCGGGAAGGGTGCACTGACCTGATGGACCACACAAGGGAAACACAGGGGGATGTCCACACTGGACTGACTCACAATTATTAGCCCCCTAAGCCTTTTCTAAATTTTATAGAGCTAGGCACTCTCATCTAGCTTAGATTATCTCCAGAGCTGAACAGGAGAAATTCTGGTAGGATACAGAACATTATCAATCCATCTGGTAATCACTGATTTCATTATGACCCATGGTACGTGTGTAGGCCTTAAAGTAGAGACATATTTACAAAAATTGCACAAGACAATCTACGTGGCTGACAGAAAAAAAAATATTGCTAATTCTATTTACGTTTCTCTTACCTTTTTTTCTTCATTTAGCACCGTTCATTCAATAGCTCCCTATTTCCCCAATTGCTAGGCCCTATAAACCCCCATTTCACTCTCTGTTTTTATGAGCTCTACTTTTTTTAGGTTCTACACATAAGTAGTATTATGCAGTATTTATCTTTCTGTGCCTGGCTTTATATCACTTAGCACAATGTCCTCAAGGCTCATCCATGTTGCAAATGACAATATTTTCTCTTTTAAAGGCTCACTAATATTCATTGTGTGTGTACACACACATATAAATACACACACCATATACACACATATAAATGACATATGACAATATACATACGTCATACGTGTGTGTATCTATATACACATATATACATATATACACGTATATATACATATATACATATATATACATATATACACCTTATCCATTCATCTTGTGGATGGACACAGATTAATTCCATGTCCTGTCTATTGTGAATATACTGTAGTAAATACGGGAATGCAGATATCTCTTTGCCATACTGATTTGATTTCCTTTGGCTATGTATTCAGAAATGGGATTACTGGATCATATGGTAGTTCTATTTTTAATTTTTTGAGGAAGCTCCACACTGTTTTCCATAATGACTGTAACAATTTACATTCCCATCAACAGTGCATAAAGATTCCCTGAAAATCAACTGACAATATGCATGGGTTTATTTCTGGGCTCTCTATTCTATTTAATATCTTTTCATAAATCTTATTTTATATATGTATTAGTTCAGACATTCAAGGATTTAACATATAAATATATAGGCCAATGTGCTAAAAAATATTGTTAATGGGGTGTACACTCAAAATATTTGCAGACTATGTGGTATTTTATTTGATTAAAATGTTTTAACCAAATAAATTAAGATTGACAATACTAAATACTGTCGGGATCTGAAACAAACCTCTTTTTTATGTTTTTTAGGAGTATAAATTAGTTCAACCACTCTGCAAAATTATATAGCACTACCTATAAAAGTTATATATATGCCTCCTATTTAACCCAGAAAATTTATTCTCAGGTATACACTTAAGAGAAATGAAGGCAGACGCTCACCAAAAACATGCTCAAGAATGTTTCCAGCAGCTTTGTTTATACTAGACTCAAAATGGCAATAATCCAAATGCCCTTTGTCAGTAAAAATGAATAAACAAATGGTGGCATATTTATACAAAAGAATGCTACAGAGCAAGAATAAAGAATGAACTTTTGATACACACAGCAAAGGGTATGACTCTTCTAGACATAACGTTTAGCAAAAGAAACCAGACACAGAAGAGTACCTACTACGTGAGTCCATTCATCTGAAGTTGAAAAAGGGCAATACTAATCTGTAATAGTAGAACTCAGAATAGTGGTTACCTTTGGCAGAGGAGATTAACTACAGGGAGACTCGTGAGGGCCTATAGAAGAACTGGAAATGTCCTATATTGTGAGCTGGTATTTTTTGCTTGAGTATATAAATATGTAAGAATTCATTGATCTGTACTTTCAAGATTTGTATATTTTACAGTAATCTGATATAATGCAATAAAAATACTGTAAGAGTTATAACCAAATTAGGAAGCACCCAACTTAATTTTCTCCCCATCAAAACTAGAAAAGATCTATGAAAATCTTCTTTACCCACATGAAAACCGTGTACAGTAGGCTTAAAAGCAAACCACAAGTTTTCCATTACAAAGACAAAAATCAGTCTCACTTTTCTCCAGGATCATTCCCAGACAATGCCATTTTCCACTATCTGAGAATAACCTGATTAGCTCCTGCTCGAAAGCCATAGCAAGTGTATGTGTGAAGGTGTGGGGGGTTGTCCTAGGCTCATAGGAAACAGCAGGAAAAAAAGGCACAGAATCAGATTAGCAGGAGGTGTGCCTCTGCTTGCGTGGGTTGGACATTTTGGGGACACAGGTCCTACCACACAATAGGTGCTCAAGATGCACACAGTAGATTGAGGTTATGTTGTCTTTCATTCTAATGCTTTTTATTACTATGCCTACCCTATCCCCTGGTCTCACAGAACTAAGAATCCTTAAAACTGAGAAAGAGAAGTAGATGGTGGCAGCATAAGAAAACAAAGAAGAGTTTTGAAAATTTTAATATTAAATAACATGGAAGGATATAATATTAAATTAGCAGCAACATTAAAGCTGCATAGTTATCACTAAGATAATTAGGTTAAAAGTTTCACATAAACAGGAAAATAGTTGCATATAACAGTTGCACATAAATAGTAAAATCCTTAAATAGTTATCAACTATAATCCTTAAATAGTTATCTGACATTAGGTATTTTTGGGAGGTGACTGCAATGATTTCTCTTTTCAGTTTCTATAATTTTTATAAAATATATTCTCTATTAATTTATAAGTTAAACATTGAATAATTTTTTAAAGCTTTTAAAAAAAAGTTATTTGAAACCCACATAAAGATACCATCTGTGCCTCAGTTGTAATGATGATGAAGTTTTTCATTCTCAATTATTATGAATTTATCATCGACTTCAGCTCTCTTCAAGTTATGACTTTTTCCTGGTATATCAAGGTCTTTAGCTACAATGTTACTCTAATGTGATTCACTCTCTAATTCTCTGTCTTCAGCATAGACCCTCAGCTTCATGAAAATTCGAGATCTGTCCCTATGTGCCCCTGAGGCTGTGTGGCTTATTTACTGGGTTTGTATTCTGGCTCTTTCACCAACATTCTATTCCTTCTAATGGGTCACTTACTCCTCTAGACTCTGTTTTCTTTTCCTGACTCCCCCAAACACTACCTCCATTTATTTTATCAAGCCCAGCTTCAACTAACTCTGTAGAGATCAAATTAATAGGCATGGATGGCAGCAGGGCACAATGAGCCAGATGAAACCAGGAAAAGACATATAGACAGGTTCTTGGACCAAAATAGTGAGGTATGCAGAAACATGGACATAATGAAGCTTGCTGACTGCTATAGTTTGGATGTTTGTCCTCTCTAAGACTCATGCTGAAATTTGATGCCCAGTGTTGGAGGTGGGGCCTAATGGGAGGTGTTTGGGTTAGGGGAGTGAATCCCTCATGAATGGATTAATGCCCTGGGAAGGATGGGAAAACAGTGAGTGAGTTTTCTATTAGTTACTGTGAAAGCTGGTTGCTATTTTTTAGTAGAGATGGGGTTTCAAAAAACTAGCCGGGCGAGGTGGCGGGCGCCTGTAGTCCCAGCTACTCGGGAGGCTGAGGCAGGAGAATGGCGTAAACCCGGGAGGCGGAGCTTGCAGTGAGCTGAGATCCGGCCACTGCACTCCAGCCTGGGCGACAGAGCGAGACTCCGTCTCAAAAAAAAAAAAAAAAGAAAAGAAAGCTGGTTGCTAAAAAAGGAGAAGAAAAAGTCTGACAGCTCTCCTGTCTTTCTTGCTTCCTCTCTCACTATGTGATCACTGTACATGCCTGCTCCCCTGCACCTTCCACCATGAGGGGAAGCAGCCTGAAGCCCTCATCAGACACAGATGCTGGTACCATGCTTCTTGTACAGCCTGGAGAACCAGGAGTCAAATAAATCTCTTTTCTTTATAATTTACCCAGCCTCTGGTATTCTTTTACAACAATATTAAACAGACTAAGGCAGTGACAAACCCAGTACTGAAGAGAGAATATGTATGCAGGTGCTGTGATTCTCAGAAAGCGAACATCTCAAACACCTAGTGATTAAATAGGAGAGATCAAACACACTGTATAGTGTAGTATAGTGTAGTATAATCAGATTGTTGTGAATTTATACCAAAAAAATCTATTTAAAGAAGTCAGCCATGTATTTTGAGATGCCAGAGCTATCGAACAAGGGTTATAAAGAAGAAACACTACTTGTAAAATAAAGAAAATATCTCTTTTCTGACATGTTTGATTTTTTTGTAATCAAACAGAGTTTCTCTTGTCTATATTAGGGGGCTTCAAATTTAAGTAGAAACTGTTTAGTGCTAGGAAGACTAATTAACCAGATGTTAGAATTCTGAGAGTCAGACAGAGTGAAGACTCTTGGACGAACTGTCATTAGTGAGACAATATACCCTTAATGTAGGCTAAATAAATTTTAAAACAATATTCTAGAAGAGACTCCAGTCTTCTTGCACTGGTTTGACTTCTTATCTAATACAAAAGCTAATTTTGATGTGTTTCTATATGATAACAAAATCTGGTTTAGGTTAATAATTCTATATGTCCCATAAAGAACTCTTCATATTTTCAGATGGGCCAACCCTCGCTACTACATTCTGGCACACTGTCTTCCACCTGTTGAGAAAGGTGACCAAAAGGACTTAAAATATGAATTGGACCGATTTAACACAGCAGAATACACCAGTTTAAATGAAAAAAAAAATGTGATCACCTGTTGTTTATATATAAGTCTTACCTTTAAAAAACAATTGACTACACTTATACATATGAATGTATTGATTTATTGTGAATGAGAGAAGGAAAGAAAAGAGAAGAAGACAAAGGAAAAAAGGAAGTTAATGTCATTTAGAATAATATTCATTAACTGAAAACAAGTCAATCACTTCTTGCTGTTTAGTATTTAACTACTTTTCATACTTACTTATTGGTTAGCCCTAGAGTATTTTGTCACATTTTTATCCAGACAAGACTGAAACATATATTAAAAATAACAACAACACATACATTTATTGCAGCACTGTTCACAATAGCAAAGACTTGGAACCAACCCAAATGCCCATCAATGATAGACTGGATAAAGAACATGTAGCACATATATACCATGGAATACTATGCAACCATAAAAAGGATGAGTTCATGTCCTTTGAAGGGACATGGATGAAGCTGGAAACCATCATTCTCAGCAAACTAACACAGGAACAGAAAACCAACCACTGAATGTTCTCACTCATAAGTGGGAGTTGAACAACAAGAACACAAGGACACAGGTAGGGGAACATTACATACTAGGGCCTGTTGGGGGAGGAGGAGGCTAGGGGAAGGATAGCATTGGGAGAAATACCTAATGTGGATGATGGGTTGATGGGTGCAGCAAACCACCATGCCACATCTATACCATTGTAACAAATCTGCACGTTCTGCACATGTATCCCAGAACTTAAATTATAATTTAAAAAAAAAATAAAAATAACAACAAAATCTGTCATTCCTTTGGGCCCCGCTGCCCCAAACACCAAGACCTAATTTCAAGAAGCAATGCTAAGTATACAGAGTTCAACGCACATAAAACCAACCTAAAGTCAAAATTTGTAAGAATTTAGAATTCTGTGGAATTAAAATTCTTAAATTTTAATATTTCTTTTCTTGCTTTCTTGGCTGTGTTTCTGTTAGATTTATTTATGTATTTAATTTCTTTAAAAAATAAAACAAGCAAATCCATCCTCCAAGGCAACTTTGATTTATCTTTGTTTGCACAACAAACCAGAGCACTTAAGTAGTTTTTTCCAAACACGGAATACAATACTTACCCATTGGACCCCTTCCAGCCAACAGGGAAAACAGTATTTATTCCATTGCTTGAAAAGTACTGAATAATTTTAAACACTCTATGTGTATTTATAAAATAACTAAATGGTGCTGCTTAATTGGAATTCTTCTGGGCTTTAGCATAATTATTCTATCACTCATTATATACGCACAAAGTAAATAATAAAATTACATCATATTAGAACTCAAAGAAAAAATCCTCTCTCCTCTGTTTTGAAATTACTTTTAAATACCTCGGATTTAACTATGGATGGATGATTAAACACACACACACACACACACATACTAGTGCCAAAATTATATATTAGGAACTTTTCCATGAATTGAAATGTTTATAGAAATACACTTCCAAGGAACGTTTTTCATTATACTTGTAATGATTTTTTCACATATTCACCAATTGACATTACTTCTTTAATCTATAAAAGGTTTTAAAACATTTGTTCTATTATTCTTCCTCTGACATTACCCATTTTCAGGAAATTGGCCTGATACATTAACAGAATAAAGATTTTTGGATTGGACCTGGTTTTAAATCCAAATCCAGGCTCAGGAAGAGGCCAGCATAATGAGTCAATGTATGAAGCCTCCTAGCCAAGGACTTAGTCTTGTCTTGGACTATACAGGGGTTATCTGTGTGAGATTCATTACTGATGCTGGGAAATTGCCAATTTTCATGATTCTAGTTACTGCCTCAGTAAAATGGAAATGCCTTGGTAAAATCATACTGGTAAATAAATTATGATTAGCTTTCTTTAAGGAGCTGTCAAAATTAAGTGAGATAATAATGTGTGTAAGGAGGCAGGTGTTGGCTTATTCTGTTTTGGGTTTTGAGTTTCTGCTTTGAAAGCACTCAAACTGGGTTTGGTAAAGGGAGTGTTCACAACGAGGCCCCTAGTTCTGCTGTGAAGCACTGTGCTCATGCTCCCGCTAAGGGCTTCCCCTTTCCAGGGGCTACTTTCCCTGCATCCTAGGAAGAGTCAGAAAATCAGGATTCTCAGATTCATAGATACCCATGCTGCCCAACAGCCAGATTCTAAGCTTTCCTTTAAGAGTTTGCCTTGGTAAAATCATATTGGTAAATAAATTATGATTAACTTTATTCCAAGCCAAAAACAAGAACAAACAAAAAAGGATCTATAATGCTAATTCTGCCTTTTTCATGCTTTTTTTAAACTGACAAACTGATGTACTGGTGTCTTCTCAGGACAGATAAAATGTACACACTAAGATGCTTTCTTTGTCTAAATTGCCCTAGTATTTATTTTGTGCCTTAGCAGTACTTTTTCATTCCCACTTCTGATTCTCTATCAGAGTTCTCTCCAACTATGAGGAAGTGGGTTTCTATAGCAAGCAGAGAAATCTATGTTGCTGGGACCTCAGAAGACCACCCTTCTTAATTTTTCCCAGTAACTCATGGATTCTTTCTGAATTTGTTCATTACACAATAGTTTTCCTTATGGAAAAGAACTCACTCCCAGATGCACTAATCTTTTGCTTACAAAACATTTTACAAGAATGGAACTGTTATAAGGCTCAATCTGAATGATACAGATATAAAGTAAGTCTCACTAGAGGAACGATTTTTAAAGTTCAAAGCTACAACAGGCTAGAGGAATATTAAAGTGCCTTGTCACACTGTTTTAGATTTTTGAAACCCCAGAGTTTTGAGAAAGTATTCTCATTGAGATGGTGAGGAAAAGTTGCCTACAGTCCTTGAAGAGACTCATCCCTCTAAACCCAGGCTCAGGGAGAGGCCAGCACAATGAATCAATGTATTAAGTCCCTTAGCCGACGACTTAGTCTTTTCTTGGACTAAATAGGACTTATCTGTGTGAGATTCATTATTGGCTCAAGTGGAAGATTTTACCACAGATATAATCAACTGAGTATCTTATTAATTATTTGCAAAAATTAGAAAAAACTTACACATATGGAGGTGAAAGTACCAATATGAAATGTGCAGAGGAATAAATTTTTTAAATTAGCCTATAATTATGCAAAAATCTGAGATCACATTGTCTTTCTTTCTTTTTTTAATAAAAAAAGGATCAATATGGAGACATTTGTGCAAATGCCAGATGACAACATAAAACTAATGGCCACTTTTAGATTTACCTGCTCCTTGTGTCATCTTTAACAAGAATGAATCTGCTACCACGAAATGGTCTGTGAGCAAACCAACTTGAAAATGGGGTGAGAAAGTGCCTCTTTATTTATTCTTCCCAATATTTCCCTTCAAATTAAAACCATACCAGCTTTATCAAGCTTAATTCTAATGCAGGTTTCACAATCTTCTTGAAAAGCTCTATTAAAGCTCAAAGCTTACGAGCTCAATATGTCTGTCATTGAGACTTAAAAAGCAAAAAAGTAAACAAAAAAATAAGTTCTAACAGCCCCCAAATTGTTTCAATATGCACCTTCTCTTTCCCATCTCTTTTTGTAAACGATAGAAGAAAAATCTGGGGAAAGGGAAATCATTGTTTTAACTTCCCAGAATTGTGAACTCTACAAACTGATTAGACGATATTGTTGTATTTTATATAATTTGTGCCCAAAAAGTGGCATTTTCATTTTTTCAGGCTAACGTGTACAAAAGATACTCTGTATATGTCCAAACAGTTCAATTCCGTAAAAGATCACAGAGCATAGCCTAAGCAAGAACAGGTTCTGCTTACAGATTACAGCCTGTGCTTGAGGAGGTCAAAGTCAGGCAGTTAAAAAAGAATCAGAAACACAGTGTCTGAATGTCTACAGAAGACACTGATCCTGAGTTGTAAGTCATTTAATATTTGTTTTAGAAATCATGGTGCCTGCTTATGTACAAGTGGTGGGTTTCCAAACAAGGCCCCTTCACTGAGCCTATGTAATTCTAAGACATTGTCACTTGTTTAAAGTGATAGCTCTTAAGCTATTACTGAGCATTTTTTGAGAACATATTCTAGAGGGCTGAGATGAAGGGAAAATAATACTGAGGTTTGGGAGAAGGGTACTGAGAGAGAAAAAATATGGTGAATAGGAAGCCCAGGTACTCCAAGAACAAAGTCGACCTATCGCTGAAATCTCCAGGCTGAGTAAATGCCTATTTAATGAGAAGGACAGCAATGTGCAGGGACTAATATTCAGGTATCCAGAATTTATTGAGGTAATATAGGGTGGAGTTTAAGAGTATCAGTTCTACAGACACTGGCTCTACCCTGACTACCAGTGTAGTTTTCTTTATCTGTTTGGCCTTAGTATTCTTATCTGTAAAATGGAAATGATGCTATAATAGTATTTACTTTATGAATTTTTGTTGAGAATAAGTTAATATATCTACAGCATTTTGAACACTGCTTGGCACACACTTAATAAATTTTTACTAGCATATTATTTTGTTTATTTCTAATTATGATCCTTGATAGTGGGAGGATTTACTATATTTTTTATTGCACATAAATGTAAAGAACCTTGCCTATGATTATATTAGCTTGGTGTAAATGTAATTGAAGTCTTGGCATTGTTGAAATTTGCCATTTGGTATTGGAATACATTCTTAAATAAATGTGGTTATGTTATACATCCTTTTATGCTTTTTTGCTAATGACTTATTACTTTATGCTTTTTTTTTGCTAATGGCTTGTTACTTAGTGCTTTTTTGCTAATGACTTATTACTTGCTGTTTATTTTATGTTTATTTTAGACTATGGAAATGATATTAGACAAAAAGCAAATTAAGCGATTTTCTTATTTGAGTTTGAAGTGGGTCCTAAAGCAGCAGAGACAACTTGAAACATCAAAAACACATCTGGCCCAGGAACTGCTAACGAATGTACAGTGCAGTGGTGGTTCAAGAAGATTTGCAAAGGACAGGAGAACCTTGAAGATGGAGAACATAGTGGCTGGCCATTGGACGTTGACAGCAATCATCTAAGCTGATCCTCTTAACAACTACACAAGAAGTTGCCAAAAAACTCAACAGTCATTTGGCATTTGAAGCAAATTGGAAAGGTGAAAAAGATCAATAAGCAGGTGTCTCATGAGCTGAGTGGAAAACAAATCGTCATTTTGAAGAGTCGTCTTCTCTTATTCTGTACAACAACGAAGCATTTCTGGATTGGTTTGTGACATGAAATGAAAAGCGGATTTTATCCAATAACCAGTGATGACCAGCTCAATGGTTGGACCAAGAAAAAGCTCCAAAGCACTTTCCAAAGCAAACTTGCACCAAAAAAAGGTCATGGTCCCTTTTTGGTGGTCTGTTGCCAGTCTGATCCACTGCAGCTTTCTGAATCCCGGCATAACCATTACATCTGAGAAGTATGCTTTGTAAATCGATGAGATGCACTGAAAACTGCAATGCCTGCAGCTGGCACTGATCAACAAAAAGGGCCCAACGCTTCTCCATGCAATGCCTGCCCACACATCACAAAATCAATGTTTCAAAAGTTGAATGAATTGGGCTAAGAATTTTGCCACATTTGCCATATTCACCTGACCTCTCGTCAACTGACTACTACTCTTTAAGCATCTCAACAACTTTTTGCAGAGAAAACGCTTCCATAACCAGCGGGATGCAGAAAGCGCTTTCCAAGAGTTTGTCAAATCCCTAAAAATGGATTTTTATACTACAAGAATAAACAAGCTTATTTCTTATTGGAAAAAAATGTGTAGACAGCAATGGTTTCTATTTTGATTAATAAAGATGTGTTTGAACCTAGTTATAATGATTTAAAATTCACAGTCAAAACTGCAATTACTCTTGCACCAACCTATCATATACCTATAAACGGTGAAACCAGGATTTAAACCTAGGCACTTTTCATATTAATAAGTCATACAAATACTTAAAATATTTGAAATGTATTTTCTGCTTTCATCTTATGTCCTAGATAAGTAGTTCTCCAAGAATGACCCCCAGACCAGCTACATGACCATCAGCTGAGAACTGAAAAGTGTACATTTTCTGGCCTCATTCCAAATTTATCATTAAAAATATTTATTACTTGGGAGGCCGAGACGGGGGGATCATAAGGTCAGGAGATCGAAACCATCCTGGCTAACACGGTGAAACCCCATCTCTACTAAAAAAATACAAAAAACTAGCCGGGCGAGGTGGCCGGTGCCTGTAGTCCCAGCTACTCGGGAGGCTGAGGCAGGAGATCGCTTAAACCCGCGAGGCGGAGCTTGCAGTGAGCTGAGATCCCGCAACTGCACTCCAGCCTGGGCGACAGAGCGAAACTCCTTCACAAAAAAAAAAAAAAAAAATGTTTATTACAAGGGCATCTCTGTGCAGTTACTTTCTCTTTCCCTGGAGGGTATGACAACTTAGGCAAGATCTTCACAGAAGATCCTATACGAAAGGCAAAAACACTAGGACATATGTTTAGTCAAGATTGCGGGGAATTTTACCTTGAAGATTTTGAACAAAACAAAGGTGATATTTTAGGATAGTAAAATTTCAGACTTGCCCAGGCACAGGGATGATTTTATTAGCAATTTTCCGGGTGATGTGGGGCAGCTCTCGTCACCAATCTAGGCTCCGTTCCCTCGTCAATAGAATGAATAACCTTTCACACTCCTCATAACTTTATATTCTACTCAACAAACTCTAATTCTCTCCCTGACTACACTTTTACAAATATGATAAAATACAATTAAAATATCAAAAATAAAGTGCCTTTGGATTGAGTTATTTAAAAAAATGAAACTGTAGATTTTTAAATTGGATCAAAGAAGGAAAAGCTTGTAAGGGGTTTATATATTTTATTTCTAAAAGATTGAAAATAAAGGTATATAGTTAGAATATAGACAAAGATCTATATACTATTGAATTAATAATCAATAAATTTGCCTTTGTGGAGACGAAGAATGAAAATATAACTAAACTACCCTCACTTTAGTTTACTGTAGTGGGGAGCTGCCATTAGAAAACAAATATGAACTGAAGTCCAGGTAGGGGGTAATACTCAGGTTAGAGATTCAGAAACCCGAGGTTTAGTCTAAGCTCTGTTTTTTACTGGGTATGAGCTTATTTTGGTCTCTTTGAGACTCAGTTGCTTCAGCTGTAAAATATGCAGAGAAATTAAATGACATCACATCTTAGATTTTTCTAAGCCCAGAATCATTTAATCCTTGTTGATTCATCAGACCACAGAGGTGATGATGCATCATCATGTTGATCCCGTCCAGTGGCAGGTGAGGCAGAAACCACAAAATGAGAAAAATGTAAAGCAATTAAACAGAAGTTTCAGAAAAGTTTGCTTGAGTATGGCCCATCGGCAGAAGTCGAGGGGTGATCTCAACATGAAATTATCTTCATAGTCAAGGCCATTCTGATATCAAATGAAAGTATAAAGTTACAATAACAAAGTCATACTTTTTAAAGGGAAAATCACTTACTTTCAGAATACGTATATATAAATAGGTAGCATATTTATTTAACAATATGTTGGATATATATACAAACATTTTTGTTTCAGAGAATAAGGGAAAAGCACAAGTGGACTTGGGGCTCACTCCCCAGTCATGGAGATAAAGAATAAGGAAGCTTTACACAGCACTAAAATCTAGCAGCATTTTTAGAAAGGAAATTATGGAATAAGGAGGGATCATCAAAGCAGCTCTATGACTTGCCAAGGGCCCACCCATCATCTTGATCCTTTTGTATATAGACGCTACCAGGCCCCCATAGAGGGCCATCGGTTATGGACTTTGGTTACAAATCACCTCCCAGTAATGAGGGCTTCCTGGCAAAGATTTACCCTTCTGGTTAAAAGGGGCCAAACCATATGATGAGTACTTTCAAAATTGAACAACACCTTCAAGTTCTTTAACAGGTGGAAAGTCAGGTGGGAACCGAATTATCACCAAAAATCTTCAGAGTCTGTGAACTTTACAATTATTTGTATTGAAAATATAATGTAAAGCTCAGTGGTGAATACTATTATTGTCCCCATTCAACTCAAGGAAGGGAAGGGAAATCAGACATTTATAAGAGTTTTAAGAGGTATCAGATTCTATTTTTCACTATGGCAGGCATACTTGATGTGTCGTCACATCTTGATCACTCTGGAAATGCGCCCATTCAAAGGGAGGGGAGTCTCTTGAGATAATCCTATTTATTAAGAGGGGCCATGGACCATTTAAGGAGATGAAAGAGTACCATGTGACTTGGACAAGGGAAGATGAGGGAATAAAAAAGGAGAAGATGTAGAGTGAGATGAGTCTGGAGTAGTGTCAGGGAAGGCAGGGCTTGGAAAACAATGGTAACAACTAGGTAGGCTTTCTCCTAGGAGTGATGGGAAATATGGAAAGGTTTAATGCAAGAGGGATGACATGAGCACATCTGTCTTACCAAGTGGATAAAGAAAATATTTTCTGAGGGCAAACAGGATCTAGTATGTAGCTTCAATTCCAAAAACCCCCTGTCGTCTCTCTGATATGTCAGTGAAGCAAGTAATATAAATCAGGGCCCACCATTATCATTGTCCTTATCAGTTTCATAGTTTGGGGACAAAAGAAAACCTAGTTTATACAAGTAAACCTCAATGGTCACACAGCTACATACTAATGCTCCTCTGGGCATAAATACCAGTGCTAACAACAGTAACAGAGAATATACTCAGAGAAAAGCAACACAAATTAACTCTGGCGGTTATTGGGCTCATTTTTCAGAATCTGTCTTAAAAACAACAGTATATTTTAGTAGCCAAAGATGACAGAAAATGCTGGCGACTGGAAAAATCATGGTTTGACCTACATCAATTATGCCATGCTTAGTAGCATTGCCCCTTGAATACCTTTTTTTTTTTTTTTTTCTATGATCTGGATAGAAACATCTGTGTTTACATCAGGGAATCTGAAATACAGGCACAAAAGAGAAATGACTAAATAGGATTAAAGAGCCAGAATCACAGTTTGATGTGGCATCTAATAGCAAAGAGGGGGCCAAACCACATGACTGGGAGTTACAAAATGGGTAACTACAATGGAATAAAAATAAAACCCAACTTTGACAATAAAGAAAAACTCTTGACTATTAGCAGTGCATTTATATGCCTGGTGTGTCCCCTTTTCTCCTCCTCCAAACTTAGGCGTTTATTCAGAAAAATCAGGAGAAACAGTGGCACCACAAGATAAGAAATGATAGAGAGCCACTCATCTTTTAGCCTGTGGCAGCTCCTGAAATTCCTCAGTTGAGAAGGCATTGGGATTTACAACAGAGAACCTTACCGAAAAGAACTCTGAGAATTTGCATGATCCTTTGCTAGAGTTTTCATTTTTTTTATAGCATCGCCATTGCTTTACACGTTTAACTTGTTCACAAAATATAAAGTATAAGATATCTATAGTAAAAAAATTTAGATGCAAGTTTTATTTAGCAAACACATAGAGAAAAACATCCCCCTCTTCACGGACTGCTTTAAAGCCCTTAAAGTCAATGTTTTTTATAATGTTAGGTAAGCTTTCCTATATATGCAGTGATGTTTTTGTTTTTGTTTTTTGAGACAGGGTCTCTCTCTGTTGCCCAGACTGGAGTGCAGTGGCGGGATTTCTGCTTACTGCAGCCTCAACCTACCAGGCCCAAGTGATCCTCCCACCTCAGCCTCCTGAGTAGCTGGGACTACAAGCATATGCCACCCCACCTGGTAATTTTTCTATTTTTCTATTTTTTTTTCAGAGACAAGGTTGAACCACGTTGACCAAGCTGGTTTCAAACTCCTGAGCTCAAACAATCTGCCCACTTCAGCCTCTCAAAGTGCTGGGATTACAGGCATGAGCCACTATATCCAGCCTAAGTCATAAAGAAAAAAGTGGATTGGCTTGACTATTAAAAAAAAAAAAATTAAAGTTTTATATGATGTAAAAGAAAGATAAGCAATTTTTTAAAAAAACAAAAACAAACAGGGAGATAAAAGTAATTCCGAAGTTACAGTAAAACAGTTTATTTTGGTCTTCTGAGTTTTTGATAGTATCTATCATTGGCGCTATTATGCTATCTCTTAACAGCCTTCAAAAATAAATAGTACCAAGTATAGCTAACCTTGGGATGTGAAGAAGGAATGAATATTATTCACTCTTCTAGCTTTTGGAGCTCAGAAAAAGACACCCTGAAGGAAAGGCCTCAGATGTCCTTTCTCTCTGACCTTCTCCTGCCTTCTATCTCTGGCTTCTGATTCTCCCCTGAGGCAAGCCATAGAAACTAGAATTCCTCTTCCCCGAAGCAGGTCATAGAGACAGACTCCTTTTTTCCTGAAAGCCATCCATAAAGTCTAACAATAGTATTCTAACTTTCCCCTGCTTTTCTATTTGACAGCAGTCATACAGAAATTAAGATTCTCATTCCAAAGGAGTCCTACCTCATACTTGGAAGGAAGAAATGCTACAACAGAGAGGCTAAGAAGAATGAACAGACAAGCCTTGCTAGTTTTCCTCACTCAGGCCACTATCATTAGAGCACACTCCTTTTGTTCAAGCACAATTCTATGGCTGCCCATTCTTCATTAAACCTAAGCATAAAAATGCAGTTTTCCCCTGTAAAGTTAGGACTTCATTCAGAAGGCTCCTGTGTCATCCTAATCTTTAATTAGATAAATCTACAATGCTTTTCTCTTGTTAACCTGTCTTTTTATATAGGTGTGCCAGCCATGACCCTTATGATGGAGAGGAAAGGGATGGTACCCTTTCCACCCCTACATGGCTTCATGAATGTGTGACTTGTACAGAAGCATAGGGCCTGCACTTACAAGGTTCTTACACTTGATTTAATGCTGTGCTGTCAAGGTCTTTAATTTTTTATCAATTTTTGAAAGAGGTTCTGCATTTTTATTCTTCAATGAGTCCTGAAAATTATGTACTGGCTCTGTACTCACTGTTCTATATAGTGCCTATCTATAAAGCAGTAAGTTTTGTGCCAAAGAAGAATACAAAGATATTTAAGAAATAACCCTAGTTTTAAAAAACTTATAGTCTAGAAGTGGAAATAAGCTTAGTAGTCAAGTTATAATGAAACAAAGCAGACAATAAAACATATGGCAGAGATGAAGCTCCAGAGGAGGGAAAGGGTGACTTCTCAGTGTAATGAGGTAAGTATATATAGAAAGGCAGCTTTTAGTTGGATCCAAAAAGCAGAGAAGGATTTGACCACTGACAGTGATGGAGGAGAGGGGCAGGCAGAGAGGGAGCGTGCTACGAAAAAGCACAGGGAAAGGATGGGTACATGGAATTGTTTGGTTTGCAGGAAGTGAGAAGAATCCAGGCTGAAAAACCTCACTGATTTTGGCTATAGGAGGGCCTTGAATGTCCAACTAATGAGGCTGTAAATAATGCAACAGGAACTATGAGCCATTGAAAAACTTATAGAGAGAGAACCAGTTGGTCACAGTTGTAATTTAGGAAGACTAAAGCTGGCCTCAGGCAATGATGGTCTTCCTGTCACCTCTCTGGACTCCCAGCCCAGTCCTACATTCACAAACAATGTGAACTTTATGTTTTATTGAGTAGCCAGATGGAAAGTGACATCCAAGTCAGCAACCACCTCTTTTTTTATTCAGCCAGTTAAACACTGCCAGCTCTATTCTGACCATCAAAAAATGTTCACTTACTTTGGAGAGCCAATTTTATTGTTTAAGATTTGAATTTGAACACACACACACACACACACACATGCACACAGAGTGAGACATCTCCATCTCCTGAAATAGTGTCACTAGAAAGAGTTCTTGTTAGAGTCATTTGAGATAGCACTGGCACTCAGTCCATTTTCTTGGAAGAACAAACTTATGGAAGCTGAAATCAACATTGTAAGTGTCCAAAGTTTAGGTATGTGAGATGAATAATGGACTATATTCTATAGGTAAGCATTTCATTGATTATCAGTTGTGATCTTTATCAGAGCTGCACCGGAAGAAATCAATAACTCTTGAACTTTAAGTTAAGGCTTAAAATGAATATTCATTCTCTCTGTCTCTATCTTTCATCATACACACACATACACACAACATACGTATAGACACATATATATCAACACATACATATATATATATCACCCAATATAGAAGGCACCTGAATAATTTAATTTCCTTGAAAAAGATATTAAATTTCAAATAGGAATTTACATTTCTACCTCTTCTAAATGTTTCATCCAATCACATTGAGAAAAAAAATCAACACCGTGCTGACAGTAATTTTTCAACATATTATTACTTGATATCAAATTAGAATTGTATTATCCCTTTAGCATCAATATAAAAGGTCTTATGTAGAAATAAAAATGTATAAAAGATGAGGCAGTAAGAAAATAAATTAACCACAAGAAATATTCAAGTATGTAATATTAAAAATTGCAACTTAAGAAAATTCAGTAGATACCTATTAAGTTGTATCACTAAAGCAAAATGTGAAATTGACTTTTTAGCTTCATTTTAACAGATTAGTCACCAAAAATAAAAAGCAAAACAAAAAAATTAAATATTCTACCTATCAAAAATGAAATCTTAATTAGCGGTACACTCATTATATGCTCATATAACTTGTATATTACTATTTAATAACGGCTCTGTTTTCAAAAGAAAAGTAATTTTAAAAAAAAAGTGCTTTTTAAAAAGTCATGAGAATTGTCAATATTCTTTTCAATCATAAGATAATATACTTTCTTTAAAAGAAAATAAACTTAGAGACAAAGAAATTCATTCCAGTGAATATCAATGTATTCCTAAGAAATAAAAAGCTGGTTTTTATTCTAATTTCCATCCTATATTGAGTTATTATGATAATATATAATATAAAGGAAAGAAAAGCTTTTGATATTTCAGAACTGTAGCATCAAATGAATTTTATTTGGGAAATTAAGCTCAGGATTAAAGGATAATAAGCTATTTCTTGGAACTTTTTCATCTTAGTCATCTGACCTTTCATATGGAAACACACACAAGAGATGACTCAGTCTTATAGTATGAGTCTGTTTAGAAGAGGTGTCATAAATATATTAACCAATAAATAGTTGGAGATGTATTCAATATCATTTTTTGTTCAAGCACATTTTTATTTGTTTCTCTGAGTTGCTCACTTCTATGAGAGAATGGCTTAATACATGTCATGAAATTCTGAAGTTCTGACTTAACCATACGTCATGGAAACTGGCACCAGGAATATAAAGAAGCTTGTTCAAAGTGTTACATCTCTACAGATTTGTAGACTATTATGACTGAGAGAAAGGCAAAAAGTCTTCAGGGTGCTGCATTTCAGATAATAGGGCTAAAAGGAAAGTAAACACTCTCACAAGAGAAAAGAAAGCATCCTACCTTTTTAAAAATTCCATGTACTCGGTATGCTTGATGAGTCCTGTCCTCATCATTATTGTTTGAAAACATTGTCGATCAATGGCCCAGAGTTTTACATTTACAAGAGCTGGAGAAAAATAAAAGGGAAACAAACAGGGAAAAATTAATTAGAGAATTTCAGTTGTGAACAACATCCTGCAAAGAAGATGAGCTATTCATGAGAAGCATGAAAATGATTGATTTCTTACAAACATTTAAAGCCAATATCACAATGCTATCCTATCTCATTTAAAAAGTCCTATATGTTTACAGGCAAAATATAGTTCATAATTTTCCATATTAGCATTATTGTCTACCAAGAAGATTCCTGTTTCCCTTGCTCAATGTCCCTTGGGGGTTGACAGTGTCTAAGCACACACAGAAAGTATTTTGTAATTCAAGGCTATATATGAAGAAAATAGCATGAAGAAAAAAGAGGTTCACAAGTAATAATAGACCCTGGCAATTACCCAGCATGGTGTTAATGACTCATATGATAATATTTTAATTACAAAAAGTAGAAGTAAAATTTCAATTTTCAGGCTTAGGGGAGAATTTATATAATAGAAATAATAGTTACACAATGATTTCCACACAAAGCTCGTTTTACAAATTGAAATCTGTGCCCAGAGTTGCCATGTGGTAGTTTTAGTAGACATGTTTGTTGAATTTTAATTTATTCTCTTATGCACCACTATCTTTGACAATGCATAGTTAGATGTTGAAGCTGAGTATCCCACAGCTTCACCATTTGATCTATTAAGCATATGACTAAGAGAAGTTTAAGAAAAGGACAGATGTTATAGTGTGTAACACAACAATGTGTCATGATAAATTTATGTTTTAAAAGACGAGCACATTAAAAATCTTGGTTATTATATTGGTGTGATGGCATATGAGAGATTTATTATTCTCTTTACTTTTATATATGTTTTCAAATTTTCATGACATAAAATATTTTAAGTTAGCAAATGAACTAAAAAAAAGATTCATATATCATAGCTATGGGGTATATAGTCTGAGGAAGACCTTTGAATAGGGCCAGGTATAGTTAATTGAGCCAAACATAGAAAGACAGAAGAGTGCCACTGTCTCTGCTTCACAGTTCTCAAGACTAAGCCCAGTGAATGTGATGGATCATGATTTGGGAGTGAGGGAGGAGAAAAAAGTTATCAGAGGAATTAGGACATGCGTGTGCCTTATGGGGAGGAGCTAGAAGTTACACACAAAGGAATAGGGAAGAAGGAGGATAAGAAGAATATTGTACTCCAGAGTAAACCTTATCTTTGAATTGTGCCTGTTTTTTTCTTGCAAAATTTAAGCTGCAAAACTAGAATACAACTTCTTCCTTTCTATATTAAAGAAAAAACAAAACATGCTCACTTAAGTAGAAATAGAACAAAGCAGCCAGAACTTGTGTGTGCATGGCTCCATTCTAAATGTTTTTTACAAATGACACTTCATCAAAAACAAAAGTTGTGAAGGTATCCTTCAGCCAGATTCTAATATATCTGCTACCTCCAGTCTGTTTTCCACAATACCTTTTTACTTGAGACAAACAGTAAGACCCGATGATACAGCCACAAAGAACTTGGGAAATCAAGAGAGGGTTCCTAAGAGTTGGAACAGGAAGTGGGATGTTAAAAAGTGGTAGGAGTTGAGCTACAAAAGAGGTGGGCAAAGGGTAACTGGGTGGGGAAAGCACATAAACAAGAGCACAGCTGGCGATGAGCTCAGGAGTCTACCAGGAAAAGAGACTGAAATGGCTGAGATTTCTGCAGTGTTGCTGCATGGTTTGGGGGTAGTGCATGCACATACACACATGTACTGTGGCCAAGCTATCTGCAGCATTTTAAATCTGAGTTCGCACCTCAAGCCCAGACATTGACCCTTGTCCCTCCCTGTCCTATGAATTGCTGCTTTTTTCTATCTGTTTCTCTCCCTGGTGCTTAGCATGTGTTAATATTGTTATTTCTCTCCTAGGTCTGTATCATGTTTCCTTATATAAATTTGTATATTCCTTCAGAGAAAAGTCCCTATCTCATCTCTTATAATCTCTGCTCCCACACTGGAAGTCAGCATTTCATTTGGTAGGCATTAGACAAATGTGTTAATGAACTTTATGTACATGAAGTTTACCTGCAAAAATCCCACAAAATAATTTAAGCCTAGGTAGCATCTGATGCTACATCAAAATATCTAAACTGAATGTATCAGATTTCATTATCTATGTGTTGAAAAATGACTTTAAAAAATAAACTGACAGAATTCAATAATTTCATTTTACTTTTTGGTTCCTGTTTACATGGGCTATTAAAATGTCTCTAGGTAAAACTGTAGTTCAATATTTTGCATGATAATAAACATGGCTTGATGAGATTGCAAATTTGTCAATGACCTTGGGCATGATACCAAAACCTTTTTTATATTTAACTTTGGCCAACATACATATTAGTCAAGTCAGCTTTTTACAGATGGACAAGCATGATTAATAATCACCTTGACTTATTATCAAAACATGGTTATATTAGAGGTGTGATTAACATTTTTGTAAGTAGCCTGCTGGAATGTAAATCTATTGCTTCTATAACTTACAGAGACCATTCAAAAACATATCTCTTCATTCACCTTTGATCTTCAGTGATGTGTTAATCTCTATAGGGAATAAGCATTTCACAAATAAAATTGCTGTGATTTTCATGATGATTACTGTTGAGCATTTAAGTCTAAATGGTATAAAGCAGAGACAGTGCTGGGAAGTGACTTTCCTTTTTGTTCAAGTATGTATCTAAAATTCTTTGCTGAAATGTGTATCATTTCCTCAGGTTAAGGTCACCCGTATCCCACTCAGTGGAAAATAAACTCCCATTACTCTGAGACCTCTAAGTGCACAAGTACATTGAGAACAACTTCCATGCAGGGAACAGTTGGCCTTCACTTGGGGGACACCAAGATTACAGAGGAAGGAGCCATAAAATTGTGCTAGACTAAGAGACCACAAATCTGGATTTGGCTTAAGTTCTTCTACTGAGGAATTCATCTGTTGTTCAACTCAAATTCTGGAAGAGTATTGGGAAAGCAAATGTAAGTATAATGCACTTAGAGATTCAAATATTTATTCCGCTCATATTTACTTTATACCAATATGGCAAACACTAGTACTAGATCTAGGGATAGAAAACAAACTCACAGTCCCTGCCCTCAAGAAACTTGTGATCTAGTACAGAGGTAGACAAACTATTATCCATGCCAAATCTGGCCCATGGTCTGTTTTTGTACAATCTACTGGCTAAGAATGGGTTTTGCATTTTTAAATCGTTGAAAAATTTTAAAAGAAGCATATTTCGTGACACATGAGAATTGTATGAAATGATTTTCACTGTCCATAAATAAATTTGTGTCCATGAAAGTCTTACTGGAACACGGCCATGCCCATTCATTTACATATTGTCTCTGGCTGAACCGAGTAATTGCAACAGAGACCATATGTACTGCAAAGCCTGAAATATTTCCTATCCAGCCCTTTACAGAAAATGCTTGCTGATTCCTGGTCTAGTATAAGAGAAAAACAAACGAAGAGATAAATGCTACCATGGGGTAAGTTTCTGGGGCTGTGAATACACAAAAAAGGCCACATACTTTCTGTGGGGAGGAGCTGAGAAGAGATGATTAAAGAAGGCTTTGCAGAAAAGAATCATTTAAGCTAGGATGCTACACTCAGGGTTAAGGACTGAATGTTTGTGTCCTCCCAAAATTCAGACGTTGAAGCCCTATACCCAATGTGATGCTATCAGAAGGTGGTTGCCTTGGCATGAGACCAGATTTAAATAACGTCATGAGGGTAAAGCCCACATGATGGGATTAGTGCCCTTAGAAAAAGAGGATCTCCCTCTCTGCATGCAAGCACCAAGAAAAGGCCATGTGAGGACCTAACCAGGAATAGGGGCATCAGCAAGAAGCCAGCCTCTCTGGTACCCTGATTTTGGGCTTCTAGCCTCCAGAACTGTGAGAAATAAATGTTTGTCTTTTAAGCCATTCAGTCTATGGTACAGATGGTTTTCGGTTTACGGTGGTCCCAGTTAAAAATTTTCAACTTTGCAATGGTGTGAAAGTGATATGCATTCAGTAGAAACTGTACTGCAGTAAAGTATTCAATATATTACATGAGATATTCAACACTTTATTATAAAATAGGCTTTGTGCTACATGATTTTTCCCAAAAGGCTGATGTAAGTGTTCTGTACATGTTTAAGGTAAGCTAGCCAAAGCTATGATGTTTGGTAGGTTGAGTGTTTAAATGCATTTTCAAGTTACAATATTTTCAGCTCATGCTGGGATTATTAGGATATAACCCCATTGCAAGTCCAGGAGCATCTGTATTTGTTACAATAGTCCAAACTGACTAGGAAATCTGGCATCCATGTAGCTCCAAAATATCTGTCAATGGAACTCAAGAGATTCTTGAACATGAGAAAGAAAAAAGAGCACCTTTATTTTTATTATCCTATAACTGATATTTAGCATTTCTTCCTATGATTATAGAAATTTGAGCAACAAACCACAGTATGATTTGTTACCAATAGAAACAATGGCTATTTTTATATCCTCCTATATTTGCTGCAGATATCTTAATATAATTTACATTCACCACTACTTCAAAATGATGGCATTTACCAGATCTGACTCTAGATCTTAGTTTTAATAAGTTATTATATCATAATTCACCATTAAATGTCATCACTGTATTTCAATATAAATGATTTTCTTTCTTCTCCTATGTATTTTATTTCATGTCTCTAAAAAAGATTACTCTTAGAGGAGTCCATATGCTTCACCAAACTGACAAATAGGTCTATGACACCCACACACAAGATTAAGAGCCCCTGCTCTAAGCAAGTCCTGGAGGAAAAATTAGGTCAGAGAAAGAGGTAGTGGGAGTGGCAAGGGCAGGGCTAGTACTTAGCTGATCTGTGTCCCTAGGGGCATGCCAGTTGCTAAAACATCCAAATACTTTTATACTATTTAGTAAACAGCCATTTCCCTGAGTTCCCTGACAGCCCTTCCCAGCCTTTCCCCTAATATCTCCTAGGATCCCCACAGTTCAGTAACTGAAGTGTCAGCACTGAGTTCAACAGTGTCCTCACAGACCTTGCTCCAGAATCAAGTATGCCACGGGGATTGCTAGATATTATTGAGGTTATCCTACCACCACCACAACTACCACCACAAGTGTTTTCCAAAATGAGGAGTCTCATTGCATACATAAAGAAGAACAGGTGTCCCTTGGAGAAAACTCCAAGTAGTCCAGGGATGATTAGATGCTAGGATGTAGAGAGGTGAGTCAGAAGTGATAAGGAAAGTAACAATTGTTAGATGGCAAAGGTTCTTGTGTGCCTTGATGCAGAGTTATGACTTGATCGTGAGGCCAGTGAGGAGAGGGGCACAGAAGGCTTTAAAGCAAATGATTCACTTCAGAAAGATTATGCTAGCAGTACCTAATGGTGCACTGGAGGAGGACAGGACTCAGGGAAGAAAGATGTAGGAATAGAGACAGAGTCAGAAATAGAGATAGAGATAGAGACCAAGACAGAAACAGAGATTAGTTAGCAGCTCTTGAAATTATTCATGTGGGTGGACACTGGTAATGGCAAACAAACTAGAGAGGTAGATGAATTTGAAAGACATTAAGGATCTCAAACAGATAGGAAAAGTCAGGTAGAGGGAATTTAACTCTAACATTCAACTTTCTAGCTTAGACATATAAGTTAAAATAAAATAGTGGAATAATGAATGCTGCATTCATATTATTCAAAAGTGCAGACAGCATTGTATTAGCAAAATTATCTCATTTTAAGGGGTGAGAACAATGCACATTATAAACTAACCTAAGTGACGTCTAATGAGCAACATTAGCTTGTAATTCTCTTTTACTTTCTACGTTATAAATGTAAAACTATTATCATCAAAGTATTTTCTAATACTTTCAAAATTGTCGTTGCTGTAATAAAAAAGCATAATTATCTTAAAAATATTCTGAAATCACATGGTCCTACAGATACCTATAGTCTAGAAATAAATGTACCAGGCTGTGAGTCCAGGACAAACATCTTAACACTCAGATAGCTTTGGGAATGTTAGGAGGCCAAGATGAAACGTCATAAATATTATGAAGTGTCAGTCAGGCAAATTTTATGTTTTGGGAAAATTTTTTCCTTTGATCAAAGTTGGCCAAGAAGACAAATGTATATGGCCAATAAGGATATAAAAACTATGTTCACAAGATGGCCAAATAGGAACAGCTCCAGTCTACAGCTCCCAGCATGAGCGATGCAGAAGATGGGTGATTTCTGCATTTCCAACTGAGGTACTGGGTTCATCTCACTGGGGCTTCTCGGAGAGTGGGTACAGGAGAGTAGGTGCAGTCAACTGAACATGAGCCAAAGCAGGATGAGGCATTGCCTCACCTGGGAAGCAGGAGGGGTCACAGAATTTCCTTTCTTAGCTAAGGGAAGCTGTGAGAGACAGCACCTGGAAAATCGGGTCACTCCCACCCTAATACTGCGCTTTTCCAACGGTCTTAGAAAACAGCACACCAGGAGATTATATCCCGCACCTGGCTCGGAGGGTTCCACGCCCATGGAACTGCACTCATTGCTAGCACAGCAGTCTGAGATCAAATTGCAACTCAGCAGCAAGGCTGGGGGTGGGGCACCCACCATTGCTGAGGCTTGAGTAGGTAAGCAAAGTGCCTGGGAAGCTCGAACTGGGTGGAGCTCACTGCAGCTCAAGAAGGCCTGCCTGCCTCTGTAGACCCCACCTCTGGGGGCAGGGCATAGCCAAAGAAAAGGCAGCAGAAACCTCTGCAGACTGAAATGTCCCTGTCTGACAGCTTTGAAGAGAGTAGTGGTTCTCCCAGCACAGAGATTGAGATCTGAGAACAGATAGACTGCCTCCTCAAGTGGGTCTCTGACCCCTGAGAAGCCTAACTGGGAGGCACCCCTTATTAGGGGCAGATTGACACCTCACATAGCCGGGTACCCCTTTGAGATGAAGCTTCCAGAGGAATGGTCAGGCAGCAACATTTGCTGTTCAGCAATATTCACTGTTCTGCAGCCTCTGCTGCTGATACCCAGGCAAACAGGGTCTGGAGTGGACCTCCAGCAAACTCCAACAGACCTGCAGCTGAGGGTCCTGACTGTTACAAGGAAAACTAACAAACCAAAAGGACATCCACACCAAAACCCCATCTTTACGTCACCATCATCAAAGACGAAAGGTAGATAAAACCACAAAGAGGGGGAAAAACAGATCAGAAAAGCTGAATATTCTAAAAATCAGAGTGCCTCTCCCCCGTTCAAAGGAATGCAGCTCCTCGCCAGCAATGAAACAAAGCTGGAAGGAGAATGATTTTGGCGAGTTGAGAGAAGAAGGCTTCAGATGATCAAACTTCTCCTAGGAAGAAGGAAGTTCAAACCCATCGAAAAGAAGCTAAAAACCTTGAAAAAAGATTAGATGAATGGCTAACTAGAATAATCAGTGTAGGGAAATCTTTAAATGACCTGATGGAGCTGAAAACCATGGCACGAGAACTACATGACAAATGCACAAGCTTCAGTAGCTGATTCGATCAACTGGAAGAAAAGGTATCAGTGATTGAAGATCAAATGAATGAAATGAAGGGAGAAGAGAAGTTTAGAGAAAAAAGAGTACAAGGAAATGAACAAAGCCTCCAAGAAATATGGGACTATGTGAAAAGACCAAATCTATGTCTGATTGATGTACCTGAAAGAGACAGGGAGAAGGCAATCAAGTTGGAAAACACTCTGCAGGATATTATCCAGGAGAACTTCCCCAACCTAGCAAGTCAGGCCAACATTCAAATTCAGGAAATACAGAGAACACCACAAAGATATTCCTCGAGAAGAGCAACTACAAGACACATAAGTGTCAGGTTCACCAAGGCTGAAATGAAGGAAAAAATACTAATGGCAGCTAGAGAGGAAGGTTGGGTTACCCACAAAGGGAAGCCCATCACTAACAGTGGATCGTTCAGCAGAAACCCTACAAGTCAGAAAAGAGTGGGGGCCAATATTCAACATTCTTAAAGAAAAGAATTTTCAACCCAGAATATAATATCTGGCCAAAATAAGCTTCATAAGTGAAGGAGAAATAAAATCATTTACAGACAAGCAAATGCTGAGAGATTTTGTCACCACCAGGCCTGCCCTACAAGAGCTCCTGAGGGAAGCACTAAACATGGTGAGGAACAACTGGTACCAGCCACTGCAAAAAGCATGCCAAATTGTAAAGACCATCGATGCTAGGATGAAACTGCATCAACTAACAAGCAAAATAACCAGCTAACATCATAATGACAGGATCAAATTCACACATAACATTATTAACCTTAAATGTAAATAAGGTAAATGCTCCAATTAAAAGACACAGACTGGCAAATTGGATAAAGAGTCAAGCCCCATCAGTGTGCTGTATTCAGGAGACCCATCTCACATGCAGAGACATACATAGGCTCAAAATAAAGGGATGGAGGAAGATCTACCAAACAAATGGAAAACAAAAAAAGGCAGGGGTTGCAATCATAGTCTCTGATTAAACAGACTTTAAACCAACAAAGATCAAAAGACACAAAGAAGGCCATTACATAATGGTAAAGGGATCAATTCAACAAGAAGAGCTAACTATCCTACATATATGTGCATCAAATACAGGAGCACCAAGATTCATAAAGCAAGTCCTTAGAGATTTACAAAGAGACTTAGACTCCCAAAAAATAATAATGGGAGACTTTAACACCCCACTGTCAACATTAGACAGATGAATGAGACAGAAAGTTAACAAGGATATACAGGAATTGAACTCAGCTCTGCACCA
>NW_012114899.1:2369025-2369340 GCF_000951035.1 Colobus angolensis palliatus | reverse complement strand
CCAAGCAGACCTAACAGACATCTACAGAACTCTCCACCCCAAATCAACAGAATATACATTCTTCTCAGCACCACATCACACTTATTCCAAAATTGGTCACATAGTTGGAAGTAAAGCACTCCTCAGCAAATGTAAAATAACAGAAATTACAGCAAACTGTCTGTGAGACCACAGTGCAAACACACTAGAACTCAGGATAAAGAAACTCACTCAAAACCGCACGACTACATGGAAACTGAACAACCTGCTCCTGAATGACTACTGGGTACATAACGAAATGAAGGCAGAAATAAAGATGTTCTTTGAAACCAATGA
>NW_012114899.1:2291392-2367230 GCF_000951035.1 Colobus angolensis palliatus | reverse complement strand
CCATCTGATCTTTGACAAACCTGACAAAAACAAGAAATGGGGAAAGGATTCCCTATTTAATAAATGGTGCTGGGAAAACTGGCTAACCATATGTAGAAAGCTGAAACTGGATCCCTTGTTTACACCTTATACAAAAATTAAATTCAAGATGGATTAAATACTTAAATGTTGGACCTAAAGCCATAAAAACCCTAGTAGAAAACCTAGGCAATACCATTCAGGACATAGGCATTTGCAAGGACTTCATGTTTTCCCCAGCTTCCTCTCCAGCTTCAAGCCTGCCTCTACCCCTCCAGAGGAAAGCTTGTTTTACTCTGTGCCTTTGTTCACGATAGGTCCTCCAACTAGAATGACTTTCCACCCATTTGTCTTCTAAAACTCCCACATATGCTTGCAAGACTCAACTCAAAGATAGTTTTATTAGTCAATCTTAGTCAAGATACTCCAGAGAAACAGAACCAACAGGCTATATAGACATATAAGTGGGTATTTATGAAAGAAGTTGGCTATGCAGTTATGGAGGTCAACAAGAGAGATCAAATTTGCCCTTTCTGTACCTTTTTGTCCTAACTAGGTCCTCAGCAGAATGAACGATGCCTGCTCACACTAGTGAGAGTGGATTGTTTTACTCAGTCTGCGGATTCAAATGCTGATCTTATCTGAAACACTCTGATAGATACACCTAGAAATTACGTTTTATCAGCTATCTGGGTATCCCTTAGCCCAGTCAAATTGACATAAAATTAACCAGCACAGTACCTTTTAAATATTTTTTCCCTTTCCAGACCCTTCTGTGGTAAACTTTTACCAAACTTCGCCCTTGTTACATTTTAATCTGCACTGTCCAATATAATAGCTATTTGCCATACATGGCTATTGAGAACTTGGATTAAGGCTAATGTGAAATTGGATGCACAAGTTACACACAGGATTTAGAAGATGGCATGAAAAAAATATGTAAAATAACTTAGGAATAATTTTACATTTATTACATGTTAAAATAATAATAGTTTGGGTATATTGGGTAAAATAAAAGTTTACTAGTAAAATTCATTATACTTGCTTCTCTTTACTTCTTAATGTTATCAGCAGAAAATATAAAATCATATATATTGCTTATATAACATTTCTGTTGGTTAGTGCTGCTCTAGAATAACAATACTCATAACAAATAATCATTTCTTTACACATTTATTTTGTTTCCTGGAATAGAACAAAGTGAGAATTCATCAGATATACTCAGAATTGAATTTTGTGTGTGTCAAACATTTCAACTAAATAAAATATTCTTATAATTCTTTGGCAAATCACCACAGACCGTCATAATCTCTATTAGGAGAGAACTGGTTTTCAATATTAGTTGTGTCTGAACACCTTTCCCCTGCAGTAGAACATGAGTCGAAATTTCTGAAAAGAATTCCTGAGTGAATTATTTTTCTCAAGTCAGATAATGTTTTTCAGGGAACATTCTCAGATAGTAGGTAAGTCTCATTTAAAATGTTTGCTGATCCATACTTTTTCTAAATAGACTAGAAATTGAGGGGTTGGCACAGGAAGAAAGATATGAAAAAGAATAATTAGCTTATTCTCCTACTTCATTTTTAACATTAAAGAATACCAGCTCACATCATAAGGTACTTTAACATATGCTCAAGGAATCCCAGAAGCTGTATTCTACCCCTACTTTATTGATGCTTGACTCGTCTGTGATCACTCAGATACTTAGTGTGACAGGATCAGAAGCTTGGGAGAGACCTTGCGGGGCTCCATCAAGCCCATAACTGCTTCCCAACATTATTAAGGCATATGTTAGCCTAAAGCTAAATTCTAACTGCCGGAATGTTCTGAGACAAATGCTTCATAATTAGAAAAGGCCATTTGCTGTTTACTATGCATCTGGAGCACGCCAAAGTCTCCACTGCACAAATTGCCTCACAGTTAGTTTGGAGGATATATTTTAATCTTTCTTAACTGGAAAAGTTACCTTTTTAATGACACGTAGAGGATGGGTCATAAAATTGGACACTGCGGATAAGAATCATTATTATATACTTAATAGTAAGAAAAATTACCATCAATGTTGTCACGATATTCATACATTGGAAGGGAGTAGGCTGCCCTGTAATTAAGGAGATAGAAATAAAATAGCTGTTTCTCTAACTTCTGTTTGTCTTCATAGCTTGTAGAAAGCAACCTATAAAGGCTGATGGTGATGTCCGAAAATCATTGGAAAACAATTCACTAACATAATGATTCTAAAATTTAAACTGACTTTAAAATGTTAAGGATACTAGAAGGACCAAGTGGATAATGATTTTAGTACAAATATGTTCATAATAATGATCATTATTTAGGGTATCTTTATTGAACATTTACTATACAATATGAAATTTTGTTATGTTTGCTTAACATATGTTAATCCTATGAAATATTCTTATCTCCTTTCTATAAATATGCAAATTAAGTCTCAGAAAAGCTAAGTTACTGCCCAGATCACATATGTAATAATTAAAAGAGTTAGTTTCAGTCTGACTCCAAAGCCTAGCATGTTTTACTAATATGTGTTCTTTGTTTGTTTTACTATTTTTTTATTTTTTTAATTGGCAGACAAAATTATACATATTTACTGTGCACCACATAATGTTTTAAAGTATGTATACATTGTAGAATGACTAAATCTAGCTAATTAACAATTGTAATACCTCATACAGTCATCATTTTTGTGGTGAGAACACTTTACATCCATTTTCTTGGCATTTTTCAAGAATACAATATATCAATAACTAATGTCACTACATATACAGTATATTAATAAGTACAGTAGACAAATATTTTCTACTTTTATCCCATGGTGGTCAGAAATACTTGATATGATTTCAATAGTCTAAAATTTGTTAAAATTAATTTTGTGGCCTAACATATAATCTCTGCTAAACAGAGTTCCATGTGTAGTCTAGAAGTATTCTACAGCTGTTGCATAGAACATTTGTACAATTAAATTAGGTCCATTTGATCTAGGTTTTACTTTATATCTGGGTTTCTTTATTGATTTTCTGTCTGTACGATCTGTTTATTACTCCAAGTAGGGTGCTGAAGTCTTCTACTATTATCCTATCGCAGTTTATCTCTCTCTTCAGAGCTATTAACATTTGTTTATATATTTAAGTGCTCTGATGTTGTGTGCATACATATTTACAATTGTTATATCCTCTTGCTGGGTTGATCCCATTATAATTATATAATGATCTTCTTTGTTTCTTTGTAAAGTTTTTGACTTAAAATGTATTTTATCATCCGGGCATGGTGGCTCACGCCTGTAATCCTAACACATTGGGAGGCTGAGGTGGGCAGATAACCTGAGGTCAGGGGTTTCAGACCAGCCTGGCCAACATGGTGAAACCCTGTCTCTACTAAAAGTACAAAAAAACTAGCTGGACATGGTGGCTTATACCTGTAATCCCACCTGCTTGGGAGGCTGAGGCAGGAGAATTGCTTGAACCCAGGAGGCGGAGGTTGCAGTGAGCTGAGATTGTGCCAGTGTACTCCAGCCTCGGCAACAGAGTAGGACTCTGTCTCAAAAAAAAAAAAATGTATTTTATCTAATATATTGTTTCCTTCAGCACTTTGAATGTATGATCCCACTCTCTCCTGACAGATTTCTGCTGAGAAGTCTGCTGCTAGGCATATTAGAATTCTTGTATACTTTATTTATTTCATTCTCTTTCTGCTTTCCTCTCTTTGTCTTTGATTTTTGTCAGTTTGATTATGTCTTATGGTAGTCATATTTGACTTGAATTTAATTGGAGACCTTTGACCATCCAGTACTTGGATACTTATATTTTTCTTTAGGTTTGAAAAGTTTTCTGCTATTATTTCTGTAAATATGTTATTTCCTCTTCATCTTTCTTTTCTTCTTGTTTAGCCCCTATGACTTGTACATTCACACTTTCGATGCTATCCCATAAATTTCACAGGTTTTTTGTTCTTTTTTCCATCATTTTTCTCCTTTGACTATATATATTTTAATAACCTGTCTGAGCATACAGATTCTTCTGTTCTGCATTGATTCTCTCCATTGCATTTTCTATTTCATTCATTGTATTTTTCAGCTCTAAGACTTATTTGATTTTAAAAAAAAATCAATCTCTCCATTACATTTCTCATTCTGATCACATTATTTTGTCAGGTTGTTAAATTACTGTTCTGCTTTTTTTTTTTTTCTTTTTTTTCCCAGTGTGCTGCACTTCTTTAAAATAGAGGTTTTGAATTATTTGTTGGGCAGTTCTTATATCTCCATTTGTTTGGAGATAGTCACTAGCACCTTTTTTTTCCATTTAATAATGCCATGATTCCCTGATTTTTGTTGATTCCTGTGGTTGTACAGCAATGTCTGGACATTTGAATAAATATTTACTTATTTTACTCTTTACAGACTTTTTCTGGGAAAGCTCAGAGCTACCCTCTGTCTTCAGGTGATCTTCAGTAAAAAAGCTGAATAAGCATTTTAATTCATTCTACAGGCTCTAATTTTTAGGCACAGTAACCCCCAACAGTGTTGAAGAAGTCATCTTTAAAAGTCAAAGCTATGTGAACCATCCAGAGTTCATCTGATGGCAGGCATTGAGGGCAACAGGGATAGATGTATCTGAGGGATCACATGTGCCAATAAAAAATCAATTCTTGCCTTTTTCCATTTTGACTGACACCCATAGGCGCCAAAAAACAGGTGCTAATAAGTAACAAGTTTTGAAGATGTGCAATAGGGCTATGGAAACAAGGAATTTTCCAAGTGTCCCAGTCTTTCTCCTTGCACTCCTTGTTAACAACAATACACTATATTCTTACATTTGTTAAACTACAATTAACATACTTGAAAATCTGTGGAAACTCAGCACTATGAAAAACTGGTAACGGAGGCCGTGAATTGACTGACAAAGGGGGTAAGAAATGCAAAGAATAAATAAAACTTAGGTCATCTAAAACAACCCTGGCATGAGGCAAAGGTCAGGTATATTAGGCAAAAGAACAGGGGAAAACAAGGAATTTGTCTCTAAGAAATAAGTTGATTTCTGTGTAAATCGGTTATAAATGTGGGACCAAGAGTGAAAGGAGGAGTCAAGAAACCCACAGATAATAACAGAGTTATGAATATGAAAATTCTACAAGTTCCCTCTTATGAAGAACAGTAAAGATCACACAATCACTTGTGAGCTGTTTACAGAGAAACACAATTAAGAAAGTGATAAGCTATTCCAAGCAGTCCTACTAGATTGATCTTTCTAAAGCACTACGCTAATCCCATCGTTCTAACCACCAAACGTTCAATCGGTTCTTCCTACTGCCATAAATCAAACAAAATCTACTCATCTTTACATTTAATTCACATCTCTAGTTAAAAGTATCTTCCTAGCTTCATCTCCCAAAATCCCTTAAACATAACTATTTCAGTCAATGGACTGAATGCAGTTTCCAGATCTACCCATCCTTTTCTTGACATCAGGTCTTTACTCCAGTTATTTTCCTCTACCTTCAGCAATCTTAGTAGTCCCTAAAGGCTTAGTTCAAAAGCCACTTTATCTATGAAGACTTTCTCATTCACGTCAACTAGAATTTTGCCCCCTCTAAATGTCTGTAACCTTCTGATTGTGTCTCCTTAGTGACTTTTGTCACTATACCTTGCTTCATTGTTATTCATATACCTGAGTTATACTGGCTTCATAGTTATTCATATACCTGAGCTATATCAGTATCATATTCTACTCTGAGATCTGTGATAGTTTTAAAGTATTCAGCAGATGTTTCAGATTAAATAAATGACTGGGATGCAAAGGGGAAACAATCTGTGAAAAAGATTAGAAATTGAGGACAGTCATCCTGTATAAGAGAAAGTGAAAAGTCAGTAACTGACCTAAAGTATTTGATGGGTTTATTAGATTTCAAGTAAATTCAATGGAGCTGTTTATAACAGAACTAAGGGCTACGCTGAAGTCAAGAGTTGAGAGATTGATTACAAACATTTTATAGGCATTTTTTGAGACCTTACTCTGTGCCAAGAACTAGAAACTGGTGGTACAAAGATAAACAAGATACAGACTTTGCTCTCAAATAGCTCCTAGCTGCTACAGGCTAACTTCCTTTACTTTTCCTCTTCATTTATACACTCATATTTTTCTTTATTTTATGTTTTCCATCTTAAGCTAACAGCCTTAATTATTCCATCTTAAGTGAAATTTGAATGAATTAACCAGATAGTGTTTCTGATGGATTAAGAGTGATTTCCTTCTAACTTGTAAAGTACAGAACTAAGACCAGTAATTAGAACTTATAGGGTTGCCTATTAAGATTCAATTTAGAGACAAAAGGAATATAGCAATGGTTGAATCTTGTGCTAAGAAGTTTTCCATTATAGGAAGTGTTCAAGTAGACCAACTAATTATAATAGAGACAGGATTAATGAATTGGATGGTAAATTGAATTGGATCATCCCAAAGGAGCAACTGAGCCATAACATTTTACAGTAGCAAAAGGATCAATGCAAAGTGGAATGAAGCATACAGCTATATGATTGAGTATATTCATGATAGTTATTTTGAAGTAACTATGAGGCCCTATACTAAACCATTGATGGTTTAGAGACAGACTCTACATCAAAAGATCAGATGTCTAGAAAAAAGGTGATACCATGTGTTGACTTTAATAATGGAAATGGTGTCTCATAAGATCAATGCTCTATGAACAAATTTAAAGACTCCAGGGGATTCAAAAGAAAGAAAGGACTTACATGCTACACTGAGAGTCAATAATTTGGAGTTTGTCCTGTTTAAGCATTTTGACTTCACCATACAGGAGTATGTGGCTTTGGGCAATTAATTTAATCTTCCATTAGTCTCTTTTAGGAAACAGATATTATAGTGCATGCCTCATGAAACTATTCTCAGATATGAGTGACATAGCTCATGGTAGATACTCAGCATGGTACCTTGCACTTAAAATATAATTCATTCATTTATGTCTTTTAATGGTATTACCATCTTATAAGTACATAGGAAACAGAGAACAAATTAGCACTAACATATTGGGTAGTGACAATGAATTCTAAGAGAATTAAAAAACAAAAAACAAAAGTTTAGAGTAGTCATGCAATTGGCTCACTAGCTCTGAGGAATAAAAGAAGCATTCTGGTAAATTTCATCCAGATTTAGATAGGCTGCAAGGTTAAGAGGGAAAAGTAAAGAATGGCTGAGGCTGGGTGTAGTGGCTCACGCCTGTAATCCCATCACTTTGGGAGGCCAAGGCAGGCAGACACTTGAGGTCAGGAGTTCGACACCAGCCTAGCCAACATGGTGAAACCCCCATCTCTACTAAAAATACAAAAATTAGCTGGGCATGGCAGTGGGTGCCTGTCATCCTAGCTACTCGGGAGGCTGAGGCAGGAGAACTGCTTGAACCCGGGAGGCAGAGGTTGCAGTGAGCCGAGATGGTGCTACTGCAGTGCAGCCTGGGCAATAGAGCAAGACTCTATCTAAAAAAAAAGAGAAAGAATGAATGATAGTGTGTTAATAAGGTGGCAAAGACAAGAAAACTGGCATACAGAAGCACAGAATTCTTTGAAGGCAAGAAATGTACCATCTTGTTCATCTTTGTCTTTTCTGTTCCTGGCACATAATAAAGGCTATAAATGTTCGCTAAATGAGTAACTCACACATATTCCTGTCTGGTGCTTTTAGGCACAAATTTCTCCTAACTCTTCATTTTAGGGCAGCCCTTATTTCTATCATAAACAGGCCTCATATAATTTAATTGATATCAAAACTCAGAAACATTCTAGAATCAATAATTATTAAACAGATGAATTGTGATTTTTTAGAAAAGGAAACAGAGACTGAGTGACCATTGACTAATGAGATCCATTTGCAATAGGCTCTTCAACATGTAGGAGGGTCCATCTCACATCAGCGAAGCTCCAAACACCTCACATTTTGAGACTCAGTCATAAGCTTCAGTCTCTGCCAAGCTACCGAGATGGAGTTTGTGGCAGCCCTCTCACGATGACACAATTTCCTGCAGGTGGGACATTTTTAACAGTGTGTCTACTTCAAAAATATCTGCACATGTTTGGTAAATGTCATTGCACATCTGTGCATCACAACAGATTTTGGCTTGAATTTCATTAGGAAAATGAGCATTACATCTGTAAGTCCTTTTGTCAGTTGGATAGGCTGTATCCCCAAATACTACACCAAGATGCTGAAAACATATGCTTACATATTTGGTGAAATTCAAGCAAACATCTTTAAAAAGCCATACTAATAAATATTCCTTACAAGTTAAACGATGTGACTTTAACTCAGAAACATTATTAAAATGTATTCTCCCAAAGGAGGGATTTTCCTTTTCCTAGTCAGTTCTTAGAATGCTTCTCTTTCTGCAAACAGTGTACATATGCCAGAAGCCATATATTTGACATATCCTTAATGAATCTCATTTCTTGAAGGGAAAATGAAGCATCAAGATTATATGTCTATTAGCCCCCTGCTGTAACTCTCCTGCAGAGCTACTGTTGACACGCTTCAGAAGTTTCCATTTTTGTCCTATACCTCTACATCACCTCAGTTCACTGCCACCTTAAGGCTAGACTCCACAGTCATAATTTATGAATCCTTTCAAGTTCTCACGTAAATATGAAAACAATGATTCCATCTAGATCCCGTTAAGAAAGTATATGACAAGGCTGCATAAAAGTAACAGATGCAATACTACTTGGCGTTTATTTTCTAAGCGCTAGTAGACTTCGAAATAGAAATGTCCCATTTTGGCCCATTTTCTCTTTAGTAAATTATATGTCATTCTCTAAGTTTGGCAGAATTCTGGGAAAAAATCACCAGGAAAGGGAGCTCTCTAACAGCCTTCTCTGCTGGCAGATGACATCAAGAAATGTCAAGTGAGCTCAGCTGTTTTACATTTTCAAAATTGTCTGCTTTGGCACATTAAGAGAATGCCATTTTCCTTCTTGTGATTTTTCTAGTCTGGGAAGACACACAGTGCTGCAAAGAAAATTGATCATTCAACAATGATTAGAAAAATAAGCTGTAATTGACATGAATGCCGAGGTTGATTGTATGATTATGCAATATGAAAACTGATCCTCCTTATTTACACAGGTGAAACAGTGGAATCTGTACTTTACAAAAGGATCACTGGTATCTTCCATACGTAGGAAAAAAAATCTGAATGACTTCTAGAAAGATTCTGTTTAAATACATTAAACATACTCCTTTTTCGTGCATTGAGCATTCTCTCCACACAATGGCACCAATTGTGAGTGTACAACACAATGATACTCAGAGTGTTATCGAGTCTCCCTAATGACTTGCTCAACTACATAAATCCAAAGGTTGGTCGACACATTACTCACCCTTCTCCTCCAGTCCTTCCATCTAATTCCAGTTGTAACTAAGTATGTTTCTCTTTGTGTCATCTCCTTATGCCTGCCTCACTTCATAGGTAATAAGACTCAAAACTGAGTTATTCTGAAGGTTTATTATAATAAGTAGTTTGTGAACTTTTGATTTTTAAAATAAGAGCAAAAGATAATATTTAATAATTGTTTTGATAAGACCTTCCCAAATTCTGACTTTGATAAACTCTGCCCTTGGTCAACAAAATTGTGCCAACTCTTTCAACAGGGAATGGCAGACCTGGGATAGTCAAATATTTGCTCACACCATTTGAGAATGTACACTTACTAAATGGAGATGAAGATAGATATAAATATACACAGCAGAATTACTTCTGAACTCTTAAGCCTAGCTACTACTGAGGCTTCCATGGATGTGTTGTTGTTCTGCCAGCAGCATCTGCTCTTGGGGGAACTACCATGCTGAGTAATGTAATTCCAGTGCCCAGTCCCTACCCATCCTTGGTCCTCCTTTAAGTATGATTGATCAAGTTACATTGTTGCTTAAACTAGATTGAATCTGGTCTCTGTCTCAAGCCCGCAAAGGGGTCCATTTCAATGCCTTACATGTTGCTAATTCTGACAAGAGCACAAGACTCTTATTTATATACGCATAATAAAGAAAGGATAATAAACTCTGAAAGCTTGAAGCCATTTGAATAAAATTTGACAATTTCCATATGTTTTTACTTATAAGGTTTTAACTTTTTGAAATAATGCTTAGATAAAAACAAGTTACAATTCCATTTCATCAGTAGACAAAAGGCTTAGAGGGATTACCTGATTTTATGAAGATTATACAACCAAAGGTTCAGCTATAGCGCTCATCTTCTGTAAGTCCCTCAAAGACCTTCCCAATTCATATCACATAATTTTAACCACAATGACCAAAAATGTTCAGATTAATATTTTACCTATTTAATATTTATATTTTCTAAATCGTAAACCTGGAATGCATAACCCTATACACAGCAAATTATTTTAAAGGCAAATTACTTAAGGGTGGATATATTTCTAGAAATCTTAAAGCAGTCTGACTGAATTTCTTGAAAGTTATGACTAAGTGGTCAGGATCTCAAGACACTAAGTAGAATCATTAGTAAGTGTTGATACAAAAAGGAAAATACTAAGTCACAAGTAAAGCTTGAAAGTAATGAAATATTTGTTCCACAATACATATTTAGGAAATATTAAATGCCAAGTAATATAGCTATGACAGTGAGCAACACACATATATTTCCTCTTCTAAAAGTTTACAGTGGTTTAGTAGAAGAGAGAACAATAAAGAAAGCAATATTAATATAGTGTGGTGAGTGCCAGGCTCATCCAACATGTTCAGAGCGTGTGGGGAGCCTCCCATAGGAACATGAAACCTAGCCCTAGTGGTGAGGGGAAAAAGTGCTTACAGTTAGGCCTGGAAGAGGAGGAGTTACCCAAATGAAGAAAAGAGGGCTGGTCAAATTCCTGATGTTAACAAAGCTAGCAAAACCTTACTTTACAACTTTAGAAACAAAAAATCCTATTTCCTTATTTCCTTTTATTGAGCCTCATCCCCAAAATCAAGACACTCTTTATCGAGCTCAAGGCCACACACTCCTAAAACATATGCAAGGCATCTCATCACTCAGCCTAGACACAGCAGATCCACCAGCCTAGATTGCTCTACTGCCAAATGTTTTATCACCTAGTCAGCAATTTAGTAGATCTTACCCAAAAATTAATAAGTTATCAACAAATTTTCCAAATTCTCTGACTTCACTGATACTGTTTATTCCATTCTGACACTTCACATCTCTAACAATTGACTCTATACATTCTGACAATAATGTTAGCTACAGATTTACAGGAATTTCAAATCTATTTTCTTGGGCATAACTAATACCACATGCTTCAAAGATGCAGCAAACTCTGAAAGGTGGAGACAGTACAGTTCAGGTTCTATAACTACTATGTCATTACTAGCTATAGATGAATTATTATGTCATATAGACAATACAAGTTATGATCTTAAGTAACTCTTGATCTATTTGTCTATATTGGCTGAGTGAAATATCTCCCAGTCACCAACAAAAGTAGTAATGAGTGCTTTCTTAATTATACTATGTCCTCATTAATTTGGCTTTATGGATTTAAACACGGCATGAGACCATCATGTTTATTCAAATACAAACATGTATTGAACATGGCATCATGTTGACAAGAGCCATCAGCTGAAGTACACCTTAGTTCACTGTAGACTCTACCATGCAGAGCTGGTAAATAATCAACAAATTTTGCCTTGATTCTTAATGTTCCTGGTATCTCGTCTCCACTTAGTATTGTGAAAAAGGAATGTAAAATCTTCAATGTCAATCAATAATACAATAGATAGATATTGAGTTGTTACAAGTTGCGTTCAAGTAGAAAGCCAGGAATATGTTTTAGGATTCCAATTCTGTCATTCTGCCTTCCTTTTTACCGGCTTTTCAGCTTCCCTGATCAGTGTTTTCAATGCATTTTTTTTTTCTTTTCTTGTTATTCCAACCAGGAAACAGTAACAAAGAACAAGAAAAACATCCATGGTCAAGGTTACGCCACAGTAACAGTGGACAGAGGTTTATGCAAAAGAGAAACTTGGAAACCTGGAAACACTAGAGGTTATACTCAAAATCACTCTTGATCTTTCCTTTACATTTCATGCACTGGTTCCCACTGAACCATTCTCAAACTTGAGAATGGGTAGAGGCAGGAGAGCAAACTTAGTTTTTTCAGGATATTTATTAAAAAAAGAAGAAGAAGAAATAAAGAAGCTATTTCTAATGAGGACTTGCTATGCTCCCAAATGTTTTAATATAATAATAATCAAATTACAATTTTATGGCCTAAAGAAGGAAGAAAGAATAACAACACCAGTAAACAACTTTTATTATAAAAAAAGAGAGGAAAACTTATTTTAATTAGCCATGGTCTTTACACTAATTGCTCACCTGTCACAAATTAGCCTTTGTCCATTAATAATACACTTGGCCTTTTAATATTAAAAAGGGAAGATGAGAGGCAAAAACAAAAAATATTTTTCAAGCTAAATTAATGGCAGTCTAATTGACACTAATGAAACCATACAGTCATATTTAGATTTAGGAAACTGTTTCTTATTTCCAGGGAAGGAAGTTCAATACTGTAATCATATTGTAGGTGAATGCCTGAATAAAGCATGTAGACTAAGGGTAGCTTATCAGAAATAGATAAGGCACAGACATACCCCATAATCTGTTTTAAGCTCTAGAGTACAGTCACAGTTTAATCGGATTGCTCCAATAACTAGCAAAGTGACAATCATTTCAGGATTTACACCAAATATAAAACACACTGGAACTGATTTTTTTCTTAAATGAATAAAAAGCTATTCTGGTTTCCTTAGAAATATCCCAGGGTAAAACTATTCATCCTTTCTGGCAGGTAGAAGTTGTTTTTTTTGTTTTGCTTTTTAACTTTGAAAGAGATGACCAAGCTATGCTTCTGGTTTAAGAACACCAGAACAAACACGAGCTGATGCTTAAAATCCAGTGGGGCAATTACATACGTGTACTGCATTGAAATACCATGAGGAAAAAGGCATTCCATGGGCAATTTTCAGGAAGGCTACTCATCTCCACACTAGACACAATGGCATAAAGAAGAGCTGAAGGGCTCAATCCTGCACGCACAGCATGCATTTAATCTTTATTAGAACACAACTAAGAGACTCTGCAGGGCTGCTGAGGAAATGATTGCTGTGGAGATGGGGAAGTCAGGGGCCTGTCAAAGGGCAAACTCAGCCAGAGCAGGGAAAGAACACATCAGTCAACCAAGCAAAGGAAGGCCTTTCACAAGGGGAGTGTTAAAAGCAGCAACCAAATATAATGAAATGTCAAAAGGGATGGAGAAAGAGTTAACCAAGATGACAAGAGGGCAAACCCCAGAGCCAAGGCTTTCCAAAGAATCAGCTGCTTTTGCAAGAAGCTGCTATGTTCCTATTTTTAGGACTGTGACTCGTTTTCAATGAAACAGGTTCACATCACACACTTTCCTATACATTTATAAACTGTCTCATTTGCAAAACAAAGAAACAATGTTTTTAATGAAGGCTCTATGGCAAAGTCTAATTAATAATATTCAAATATTGTGCTGTTTCAGAACTTAGACAGTGGTTCTCAAACTTGAGAGGTAATCAAAATCCCCTGGAGGGTTTTTACAACACAGATTACTGGGCCCCAAACCCCCAACAGGTCTTGACTGGGGCTTAAACACGTACATACTTAAATTCCCAGGTGGTGTTGATGAACACTGCTTGTTCAGGATTCACGTGTAACAACCATTGGTCTGGCCGGGTGCAACGGCTCACACTTTTAATCCCAACAGTTTGGGAGGCCGAGGCAGGTGGATCACTTGAAATTAGAAGTTTGAGACCAGCCTGGTAAACATGGTGATGAGACCCTACCTCTACTAAAAATACAAAAATTTGCCAGGCATGGTGGGGGACGCCTGTCAGCTATTCAGAAGGCTGAGGTAGAAGAATTGCTTAAACCTGGCAGGTGGAAGTTGCAGTGAGCTGAGATCATGTCACTGAACTCCAGCCTCGGGGACAGAGTAAGACTCCATCCCCAAAAATAAATAAAATTTTTAAAAAAGAGCCATTGGTCTAAGGAAAATGAATAAGCTTACATAAGTTCATGCCAAAGCTTATAACTGGACCACGAGGAGCAAGAGCAAAAAGAATGCCTTATTTACTCTTTTTCCAACATACTCAAAACCTGACGGAAAATCAGGAGGCAATATAATTAATTGGGGGTAGAAGAGTTTTATTTTGTTTCTCTTCTAAAAGAGACTTTTTTTTAATAGTAAGAGTTTTAGGTAAGTACATCACAAACCTAAATATGTGTATGAATCACCTGGCAATCTTACTACTGTACAGTGAGAAGCAATACAGCACAGGGGTCAAAAGAGGACTCAAGAGTTAGGCTACCTGAATACAGGTCTATATTAGTCCCGTTTTCATGCTGCTGATAAAGACATACCCAAGACTGGGCAATTTACAAAAGAAAATGGTTTAATTGGACTTACAGCTCCATGTGGCTATGGAAGGCTCACAATCATGGCAGAAGGCAAGGAGGAGCAAGTCCCGTCTTACATGGATGGCAACAGGCAAAGACAGAATGGGGAAGGTGCAAAAGTGGCAATCCCTGATAAAACCATCAGATGTTGTGAGACTTATTCACCACCATGAGAACTGTATGAGGGAAACCACCCCCATGATTGAGTTAATCTCCCACCAGTTCCCTCCCACAACACATGGGAATTATGGGAGTACAATTCAAGATGAAATTTGGGTGCAGACACAGCCAAACCATATCATGGTCCAAGCTCTGTCACTTACTAGCTGTGTGATTTGGGGCAAGTTACTTAGCCTCTCTGTGCTTCAGTTTCATCTGTAATATTAGACTAGTAGAAGTACCTGCCTCATATGATGTGAAGATACAGTGCTTGGCACAGGTAAGTATTAAATAAACATTACCTGTATACACAAAGAAAGGGGTCTGATTTGCTTGTATTCAAGCTATAATAATCGTGTACAGATCTCCTTGGCTTACAATGAGGCTACAACCTGATAACCAATGGTAAGCTGAAAATACTGTAAGTCAAAAATGCATTTAAGGCCCTGATAAACCCGTTGTAAAGTCAAAAAATCGTAAGTTGAACCCTTGTAAGTTGGGGATCATCTGTATTTGTTTTTTATATATTCTTCAAAAGTGCTTAAAGTCAAGCAGCACTCGTTTAGGATGAGAAAAAAAAAAGTGTCTATATAAGATTAAACATTAACACTTGATTTAACAGAATTCTTCATCTCTCTATTGCTTGCTATTGCAATTTTTATAATACTTAAGACTTGCATATAGAACAAACTTGCCCCTTCAGATTTCAATACTTTTTTTTTTTTTAACATCTAAGGCAATATTGAACTAAATACAATGGCTGTTGGGGGCTGAAGTGAGGGGGAAAGTGATGATGAGGAGACAGAAAAAATTAATAAGTACTTTGCCCAATATTGCAGACATAACTGATGGTGAATGTTCACATATAACTATTTACTTAATTTGTTTGTGAAAAGGAATTATAGGGACTTCTAACTCCCTCCAGTTTTCTTAAGGGCAATAGTTATTACAGACATAGAAACATACTTGCTACATCTTAACTTTTCCTGCCTCTCTCCAGTGGACAGAAGTAGTACTAATTCCAGCTATGACTACTTAAGAGTGCTTGTACTAGCTCTTGTTTTCTAACAGAGAATATAAGGCTCTGGCTGAATATTTATAAAGTGGTAAAAACAATTTTCTGTGAACAGTATAAAAAGATTTTTCATAGACCCAAACCACTGCTGTTATGATGGTACATTTTGCAATGCTTTTCTGCTTCCAAATGTCAGCATAGTGAGACTGTTTTTGTGAGGCAGTCAACATTTTATAAAAAGGTAACCTGGGATAACTGTAGAGGCCTAAAACTTCACTTGCTATAATTTCCCTCTTGCCTTTGGGGAAACAACCTCTCTTAAAATGACAACATAACACAAATACTTTGTAACCAATGGCTTGTTTATGTCTATACTACTCATATTTGAGATCATGAGTATATATACACATGCAGACCCAAAGACATTGGATGATTGAAATAATCCAGATGTCTGTTTTTTGTTTCTGCTTTTGTTTTAATATTTGTAAAATAGAAAGGGCATTTGGCCCTGGGGAAAAATAAAATAAACTTATATCAAAAAGTGGAGATTTTAAAATTTGTTTTAGTAATAATTATTCTCTAGATAGAACACAGTAATAATTCTTAATATCTTAAACACCACCCCATCCAAAGAGACATTTCTTTCCCAATACGCCATTTCCATTGTCTTTATTATATATAAAATGACTTCAAAAACTTACAGAATTTTAAATTCTGCAATTATAAGGATGATACACATTTCTTTCAAAGGCTTAGAATTTGTTCTTATTCTATGTCCAAATTTTATGTGATAACACCTGTTTCACATGAATAAGAAAAAATAGGCCATCTTCTTGGTTTACAAATGGAATGTAATACTTCCTACAAATAAACAACCAGGAACAAGCTTAATGACCTTAATTTTTTTTATCAGAAAAAATCTCCCCAACCATCAGCTACTATATCATACAATCTGTAGTAAAGCACAATATCTAGCATCAAATTATTTAGCTAAGTAAAAATAAGTCCAACAAACCAAGTCAATCGTGGATTAATCTGAGGAACTTGTAACATAGAGACAGACTCAATTATAGGGTCCAGAAATGATTAAAAGTTAATTACAATTTTATAAATAAGAATTACAAGTTATGTGATATCTTAAGACTATTGGCTGCATAATGTTTGCCTGATCATGTACATGAGCATATATTTTAAATATGCATTTTAAAGTTCTTTAGAACGTTTTTAAGCCTTTTTGATAAAATACTGAAGACTGAAAAATACGTGATTTACACAGAGTCTCCCAACATTTATCAGTTTATTTACTTATTTATTTAATGTTCGGCATCCAAATTGTATTCCAGCTTGTTGAAGGTTCTTTTCACTCTAGTATAAAACCCCCAAAAAATCCCTGTGGGGGTTTATGAAGAAAGTATGTCGGGAAAGGAGGAAAATTCTAATCTTAAAGTCTATGTCCCACTGTGATGCTCAGTTCAAACTCTACTCAACCCAAAGGTAAGATAGGGTACAAACTACTGCTTATTTAAAACCCACCCCTAAAAGCAGACTATGTTACCAGAAAAAGCCTACCTATTTTATAATCAGATTACACAGTAGGTTTTTCTACTTCTTTGTAACTAAAAGAACAGATTAGGCCTAACTCAAAATGGGAGATTCAGGCTAAATCAACTAGGTCATCAGAGGAGACATCAAAACCAGGCTCACTTTAGCCCTCAACCTTTTCTGCCAATCAGAATCTTGGATGGAAAACTATTTTAAAAACCAAAGTAGTTTTTCCCCAGGCAATTCAGCTCATGGACATTGAGCAACATAAAATGAAGTAGCAAAACATCAAAATCAATAACCAGGAAATGACTATGGTAGGCAAACCACAGTAAACCACAACTAAAAAAAAAAAAAAAAAGTCACCAGTGGCTCTCTAAAAAACATTCAGATTGCAGAGCCAGGTCACAACTACAAACAGCAATAAGCCCTACAGGAAACAGCTGAGAAGTCATCAGCCAGGTGCCATCAGAGATAAATGGTCTAGGTGGTTCAGGAGGCAGGGTCTTCTCTTCAGCCATTTCTGTTCACTCGGGGGAGAAGGCCTTTCAAGGACTCAGTAGGTTATGTGGTGTAGTTAATTTTATCATATGATTTTGGCTCAATAGCAAATTTTCAAATTAAAGGAAACATACTATTTTATGAAAGAAAATAATAATCTTTTAATACTTGAGTTCATATGCTGACTCAGTCATTCACACTTAATAGAAGTGGGTTGTCCAGGCAGACTTTAAATTGGGATTTGGATTTGGCTGTCTTTGGTACCTCCCAGTGTTGTATAAGCATGAGCTGATTTGCATGGTAGACAGGGGACCCACAAGGAGAAGTTTGTGTATTGCTGCCTAAGACAGAGGACAGGAAAGGCAGAAGATTTATTCTCCAATAGGGTTATCATAAAGTTTCAAATAAAATACCAAACCATATAAGGAATTCTTGTAACCAAGTACCTAACAGGATCAAGAGTACATTGTACATGCCTGACGAATGAACAAGGGCATTCAGAAACATACCACTTAATGGGTGGTTCTTTTATGGAAATATAGGGCAAATACTGGACTATCTGGTTAAAACATACATAATAATCCTAACCTTTCCTTAAAGTTCTGTTCCTTCTGTTTCTCCATCTTCATTCTGAGAAAACCCAAATACTTCTTTTCCAGTGCAAAAGAAAAACCAACGATCTTTTCATATTATTTTCAAAAAACACAAAAACTATCTAAAGATTACCAGTTTATTTCTAGTAGAACAGCTTTTGACTTTATTAAACAAAATATATAGGGATTTCCCTCTGAAGTACTGACATCCGGATTACTTCATTAAAGTCATCACTATCCCAAGAAAAATGAACAGATATCCTGCTTGTCCTGACACCTCCCAGAAGAAGGAAAAACTTACCCACAGAAAAACATATCCACTCTTACAACGACAAGATTATTTCTGGAAATTTGTAAATTATTATGTTTTTCTCTGTCTCCAGCCACAGAAGATTCAGAAAATGGAAATCCAGTCTTACATCACTCACCGCACATTTTTATAGAATTTAAAACCAAGAATATTCACTCTTTAAAATTATGTTCTCTTCTTTTAAAAATTAATTTTCATTCTACCAAATAGAAAGCTAAAATAATCTGAGCAAAATAAAGTAAGACATTAAACAGCATCCTGCATCCTCTGCATTCTGCTGCCTTAGAAGCACCCAAGGGCAGCACCCAAAGTAGGAACACAGCTTTCTGCTGCTGGTCAGTGGCACTTGTAGCAACAGCGGGCACCATCTTCAAATAACTTGCCAATTAGTATTGAGCAGGAGATCACAACATTCTGAGAACACAGAAATGTTCTCAGGAAGTCCTATAAAGACCTAATGGGAGAAACATCACCAAAATGTAGGCTTTCATGCCTGGTGTTAACTCCTATATCCTCACAGGCTGGCAAACTGTGGCACATTCCAGATTATATATCTGTTGAGGCAGAACCATCGGGAGGCTACCATGACAGGGACTGGAAATGCCAAGTTATTTAATCGTAAAGCTTAGGCTTCACTGTGAAGAAACAATATACTGTAGGAAAAGGCACAAGTAATCAGAATTAAGATAGAACAGTCATCAGAAGCAATCAAAATGTCTTTCAGGAGTCAATGGATATGTAAACTGTGGTACAACCAAACAATGTAATATTATTCTGCACTAAAAATAAATGAGTTATCATGTCATGAAAATACATAAAAGAAGCTTAAATGCAAATTTCTAAAAGAAGGAAGCTAATCTGAAAAGGCTATATACTATACAATTCCAACTACAGTGTATGACATTCTGGAAAAGGCAAAACTATAGAGACAGTAAAAAGTTCAAGGGTTGAGGTGGGAAGTGATGAAGAGACAGGGCTCAGATAATTTTAAGGTCAGCAAAACTATTCTGTATGATGCTATAATTGTGAACACATGTTTTACATTTATCCACACCCATAGAATGTACAACACCAAGAGTGAACCTTAGTGTTAACTATGGACTCTGTGCAATAATGATGTATCAATGGAGGTCTACCAATTATAACAAATGCACCACAGTGGTGCAGGATTTTGATAGTGAGGGAGGCTATGTATGTGTGGGGGAAGGGAGTATATAGGAAATCTCTGTACATTCCTTTGCTGTGAAACTATTAATAAAACTACTCTAAAAAATAAAGTCTATTCAAAATAAACAGAATAGATTAATGATAGATGCACAGAATGCTTTGTGAACACAAAAGATGGGCATCCTATTTTGTGGGAATGAAAAGAAACTTTCTCAGGAGGGAGGATAAAGGGTATTTCCAGTATTTTCTAGATGTGTTACTTTTTATAACCAATCTGAATGTCAAATGCTTCTTCTTTGTAATGGACATAATAATGCATACCTTGCTTTATTGTGAAGATGAAAGATTATGTCTGTAAATCACCTAATAGTGTCTGTCAAATAGTAGACACCAAATAGGTACTTATCACTATCTTACTACAGTACAAATTAGACTACTATTTTATCAGTCCATGGCAAAGTTGTACAAATCAGTTAATTAAAAATTAAACTATAATATTCTGTTTGCTACTCTGGGAGTATTAAATGAGCTAATCACAAGAATCATTGGATTATCATTCTAATGCTTGTTTTTAAAACAATTACAATCTTTCTGTTAAGTTGTCAAGTAGAGAGTCTCCATAAGACTTCAAATGTCTTCCGTAGCATAGGATTTCCAAACACCTAAGACCATGTTTGCTCTTGCCGCATCACATAGACTTCTAAATTTTAAGTATTTTGTTTGTTTTGTTTTGTTTTGTTTTTGAGACAGAGTCTTGCTCTGTCACCCAGGCTGGAGTGTAGTGGGGCCATCTCAGCTTCCTGTAGCTTGCACCTCCTGAGTTCAAGCAATTGTCGTGCCTCAGCCTCCTGAGTTACTGGGATTACAGATATGGCCCACCACACCTGACTAATTTTTGTATTGATAGTAGTGACGGGGTTTCACCACGTTAGCCAGGCTGGTCTTGAACTCCTAACCTCAAGTGATCTGTCCACCTTGGCCTTGCAAAGTACTGGGTTTACAGGCACAAGCCACCACACCGAGCCTATATTTTAATAGAAAGTTACTCATTGATTAGGTGATCATTAATTTGCTTTATCATTTAAGATAAAAGATTCATTAATTTATACTGGGTCTTAAAATGTATTAAAAATAGTCCTCAGGTCCCCTTACCATCTCACTAACCTCTGATTCTAACAACTCTCCCTGTATTTGTAGCTATCTATTAGATTTTTTGGTACAGACATCTTAACAAAAGGTGTACATTTTGCATTTACTCTAATTCTAGACAGTCACAACTAAGTGGAATTAGAAGACAAAGACACTATAGTTCTTACTGACAAATATAATAGACAACCAAAATGTTTCACCTATTTTCTTTTATTTTTAGAAATATCTTAGAAAATAATATCAGTTTTTGAATGTTAATGAGGGGTCTTTGGGTAGATAAACATTTTACCTGGGATTACCAGGTTGTTTGCTCACAACCCACTGAAATAGGTACTCTTAATATTTTCTTTGTGTTTCAGTGGGGAAACAGACTGAGAAAGGTTGACTAACTTGCTCTAGGCCATACCATAATGATGTAGTTGGGGTTTGAACTAAAACAAAGAAAGGAATAACAAACTAAAAAGAATGTGAGAAAATAATATAAAGGGTAACAACGAAGGAAAGCGTAACAATGAAGGATTATTTGCTGTAAATAATCAAAATTTAAAAATTAGGCTAGCACAGTGGCTCACGCCTGTAATCCTAGCACTTTGAGAGGCTAAGGCTGGCAAATCTTTTAAGGTCAGGAGTTCAACACCAGCCTGGGCAACATGGTGAAACCCCCGTCTCTATTAAATTCAAACATTAGCCGGGCATGGTGGTAGGCACCTATAATCATAGCTACTCAGGAGGCTGAGGCAGGAGAATCGCTTGAAACTGGGACGGGGAGGTTGCAGTGAGCCAAGATCGTGCCATTGCACTCCAACCTGGGTGACAAAGCAAGGCTCTGTTGCAAAAAATAAACAAACAATAATAATAATAATAATAATTAAAATTAAAGAACTGGGCCTCCTCAACAATACGAAAAGAGAAGCCACTTCCATTCACAAAATCATCTACTCGGATTTGTGCAAGTCTTGCAGCACATTAGCTACCATATTTTTAAATTCAAAATGTCCATGTTAGCCCTTTCAAAGTAGGGGAAAGTTATTTGGGGAGCATCCATTTGAAATATTAATATAAGTAACCTAAAGGAAGGTAAGCCAGCATCGTCTTCTGACTTGAAGTGTTCTTAAGAAATAAAGCAATCTTTGAGGACCTGTGAACTATTTTAGACCACTATAGTATTTGTGCACTAAAACAACTAGTTAGTACAAGACAAATTCTTCTCTACCAGAATAGATTTTGCCTGAAAGATGAAGTTGAAATTGTATTGTCATAAATCACAGGGCTTAGTAACCTCCCCTGCAAGCAGCTCCATAAAACAGGCAAGTTTTCAAAATACTAAAGTAATAGAGTTCCAATCAGTCATTTAGCTAAAACCATATTCTTTTGAAACAAATTTTTAAAAATTATATACAGAAATATATACTAAAATATCCTCTGGAGAAATAGAATATTAAATAAATTTAAAGCTTGGTTACTAATAATATTCCTAAAATCAACCAACCAAACATAAATGTCTTAAAAGGTTTATCTCAGTCTTGTATACTCCCATTTGCACATTAATTTATGAGCTTTTAGGTATACAATGAAAAATGCATCTCATCTCTGTCTTATGTATTACTTTAAACTGACCTTTTTCTTCATGAAAGTACTTCTTTAAACAATCCTTGGGATTGTTTAAACAATTCCAGGACTTAGTTTTGTGCCAACTGCAATTTTTTTTAAAGTAACTGCTTAAAATAAGAATGAATAATATTTTAAAATTCAAGGATTGAGCTATTACCACTGATTTAATTGATACTTACTTGAAAAAACAATTAAAAACTATTATTGTGTGAAGAGTAAGCATATTGTACTCTTTAAAAAAAAAACCCATTATACTTCTGAGACTTTGCTTTAAATTCACTGAGGATTTTAAATTGAATACATTTTTTTGGTCTTTGAATTTAAATCATTAGGAAAGAACAGTAAGGATAAACTAAGAATTTAATTGCTCACAAAAGCTTTTTTACAATGTTTGATGAGAATATAGTATAAGGGGAAAAAATAGAAATTTCCCCAAATAATTTTTGTATATTTATTTCTAATTGATACTCCAAGAAGAAAAAAGCAAAATGCAATGTATCTCATTAGGCAAAGTGATATACAAAGTATAAAAACATGTGTTATAGAACTAAAGAAGCCTGAGTTTAAATCACAAATTGGCTACTTACTAGCCCTAGTACCTTGGGTAAGTAACTTAAGCTCTCTAGGTAGTAAACGAGTACCCAGACAGCTTAATTTTCTTATCCAAAATCACAGGGCCAGAAAGTGGCCAGAGACTCCACCTCTCCAACAAGGTTTTTAGAACGAGAAACTGAGATAATAATGTAAGTAAAGTGTCTTGCACATATTAACAGCTGAACGAATATTGGTTCCCCTTCTACTTGATCATACTTTTTTTGTTTTTCTCCCATATTCCACTTACTAAAATAGAAATTTTTTAACTGGGTTTACATATGAGTTTGAGGGTGAAAATGACATAGTTGCTGGGAACTAAGGCTTCTGAATCAGAAAGACCTAGCTCGGCATCACACCAGCTGTGTAATACTTAAGTGATCTAGACTTTTTAACCCTTAAAGCATCAGATGTAAAAGAGGAGAGTAATAATATTTCAATGTGAGAATTAAACGAGATGAATAATGGTACATGGTATACATCTAAAGTGATTTACATATGCATATTTGTGTATATGTACACTAGCTTTTATCAGAACTTTAAAAAACATCATAGCATGAAACAAGTTTAAGAGGCCAAATTTTGAAGGAAGGAGGTAAATCATATTTTTTAAAAAGCTTAAGGTTTGTTCTGGTTTTGATCCCTAGTATGTCCTAAACCTTGACATTTTCATGGAGCTCATCATCATGAGTCTGGTACACTGAAAATCTTCATTTAAAAGCAGAAAGATACAATTACAATCACAACCATCCTCCCAGAGCATCTCCGATGCACCTTCAAGCAGTTATAGGAAGCAAAGCTTTTGCTTACCCTGAATAGCCCCCACATTCCATTCATCAAGATTCCACAGATCTGTGGTAATCTATATTTGCAGAGAAGTTAAATATAAATTATGTATTGATTTTATGAGATTTTTAAATCAAAGAAACTGTCTACATGGTATAATATACATCAATATTGATTTATTAAAATGAGATAAAATGTTGGAGAAAGCCAACTATAGCATGAATCAAGGTTAAACAAGAAAGAATCATAACGAAAACAGGGCAATTGGACAGGAAAACTGAGCAACAGGATATTTCTATGCCAAGCTGGAATTTTAATTTATGACTAAAACACTTATTTTAGTCAAATCCACTGAGCTATGTATTAAATAAAGAATGACTTTGTATGGTCCATTCCATTGAAAAGATAATTTTTACTAACTGATGCACTCTAGTTCTGCCAATTAACATTGCTATATGAGCCCCAAAGCATAGAACATTAGACTGGAGAGCAAAAGTAATCAGATAAGTACCTTTACGATGTTTACTTTCTTTGTCAATCACTGTACATTACTGACAAAAGGAAGTTTTAGCCATCAATCTCCATTTTGCCTAATTTCAAAACATGCTTTTCAAAATCATTATTATTCTAATGGACAACACCCCCTAGCCCGAGTTGATGAGATGTTTCCACTAAAAGCAATTAGTTATTTGCATCTCTGTGGCCATAATTATGTTTTTAAGAAAAAATATTTTAAACTAAAGAACAAATGTAATACAGATTCTCTGCAAACCAAACAAACAGAAAACTCAGATGGAGAAAAAAATGCATGATTTATATTCTCACCACCAGGAAATAACCATGGCTAATTTTTTTGCATAATTTACCAGACTTTCATTCTGTATGAATACATTCACGTTTATATAAACATATTTACAAAATCATGATGTCAGTCACATGCTTTAATGTTATTTTTTCACCTAATATGAGTTTAATTCATTCTTTTTAATTCACCAGTTTTTAGTTTCTTTGTTCCATAATTAAATACCCTATTTCTAATTATTTTTGTTGTTTCCAATGTTCCACTATTAAAAAAAATAAAAACTGTAATGAATCTCCCTGAATATGTATCTTTGCACACTTATTTCTTCAGAATAAATTAATCCAAATGGAGTTACTACATCAAAATACACACATACTTCTAAAATGTTTGATATATATTTCCAATTGCTTTCTAGAAAGCTTGAGTCAATTTACACAGACAGCAGCAGGTCTACAAGAGTGTTCATTTTCTCATTTCCTCTCCAAAAGTTGATATTATAATTATTTTTAATATTCTACATATTTTATTCTTGAGAATAACTTGAAATATCTAAAGTCAAATCAATATTTGAAACTTTTTTGGATTATGGAGGCTTCCTAGTAGTAATAGTTAAAAAAAAAAAAATACCATAACAATGTAATCAATTCTGAATTTCTAATTGCTTTATTTTTCTCAAGAAAGGAAAGTCATCTTTGAGAGAGTTGCTTGGAACTGTGGGAGTAATGATTACTGTTATATGTATATTTAGAGTACCAGGAAAGATTAAAGGCATTTCTGCAAGCGAGGCAGATAGAAAGCCAGGCCATGAATCATGCATCCAATATTTAATGTCTGGAGTTGCCTGAAGTGCTAGGGGTGGATGTACATTTCAGCAATTTATGTGATAACAGTTTGTTCATCTCCTCTTACTGCCCTATACACCCATACTTTATTCTTGTGTGAAATTCAATACTTGCATAGCTTATTTATTTAATGATGCTTTATAAAACATCAGTAGGGGTTGTACACAGACATTTTAATCATTGAGATGTCAAGGCCAAGCATGGAGTAATAGCAAAAGACACTCAAAAGGGAAAAACAAAGAATTACATAGGAAATTAGAATGAACAAGGTGGGGAGAAACAGAAATGCTAAATCAGTAAGTAAAACACGAAAATGCAGTGCTCTGTCCATCCTGGTACTTTGACTGACATTTATCTCCCAAGACCCAGAGAACGGAAAGCAAATTCCAGAAATGCTTCCAAGTACAACTCATTTTTTTTTTAAGAGTAAGAAGGAGAAAAAGAGAAGTCTAAGTAATCAAAGAAGTACAGTCATGCCCTGCACATGATCTTTTAGTCAACAATGGACCCCATACAAAATGGTGGTCCCGTAAGATTACAATGCTGAATTTTTACTGTACTCTTTTTTTTCTTGGTTTAGATACATTTATTAGGTTGTTGCAAAAGTAATTGTGGTTTTTGACATAACTTTTAATTGCAGCTAAACCAGCAGCTGCTTTTGCACCAACCTAACAGACACAAAAATACATTGTGCTACAATTGCTTACAGTATTCAGTACAGTAACATGCTCCACAGGTTTGCTGCTTAGAAGTCATCAGCTATATCCATATAGCCTAGGGGTGTAGCAGGCTATACCATGTAGGTTTGTGTAATTACACTCTGTGATGTTTGCACACTGATGAAATCACCTAAAGACACATTTCTCAGAACATATCCCTCTTGTTAAGCAATGCGTGATTCCAGTTATTCTCTAATAAGCACCCATTTTTTTGAATAACTGTCTCTTATAGCAGCAGTTCCTAACCTTTTGGGTATCAGGGACCAGTTTCCTGGAAGACAATTTTTCCACATATGGAGTTGTAGGGGATGGTTTCGTGATGAAACTGTTCCACTTCAGATCATCAGGCATTAGTTAGACTCTCATAAAGAGTGCACAACCCAGATCCCTCACATACACAGTTCACAATAGGGTTTGCACTCCGATGAGAATCTAATGCTTCTGTTGATCTGATGGGAAGTGGTGCTCAGGTGGTAATGCTCACTCACCCACACCCCTTCACCTCCTCTGTGCAGTATGGTTCCTAACAGGCTATGGGCTGGTATTGGCCTGTGGCCCAGGGGTTGGGTACCCCTGTCTTACAGCTTAGCTTGGCAGTCAGACAAAACGTTGAGAACTTAGTGCTAAGTTTTCCAAACAACAGATCTAGATCAATTCAGAACTTTCAATACCATACTGCTGAGGACCCTTCCAAATGATTGCTGATGCCATGTCCTTTTAATTAACATATTTGTTTCTTCACAGTGAGTAAATCACAAAGTTACAACCACTTTCCCTCTATGCTGCATTACTCTTTTACTGTTCAAATAGTAGCTTATTGGGGAAAATGAAGAAGGTCTCCTTATATTAAACAAACCAAAAAACACAAAGCCTAGAATGCCTCATCCTATATATAGAATTCCTTTGACTAGTCAAATTCCTTAGAGGACACATAACATCTTTTCAATGTGCCAAATTTTTTAGTATATTTGTACATCCAGTTTGAGGGGTGATATTTTAAGAGGCATTTGAAGGAGATGGAACTCTCGTATAGACATACATTAACCTAGGGAAGACTGGTATAACAGGATTTCAACAAGGTTGTACAACACACGGTCCATGAGCCACATGTGGCCCAGGATGACTTCAAATGTGGCTCCACATAAATTCATTAACTTTCGTAAAACATTATAAGTTTTCTGCTTTTTGTTTTTGTTTTTTGACTTTTTTTTTCTCATCAGCTATTGTTAGTTTGAGTATTTTATGTGTGGCCCAAGACAATTCTTCTTCCAATGTGGGTCAGGGAAGCCAAAAGATTGGCCACACCTGATAAAATCTCTTTCTTATTTCCCCAAGAAAAGCCATCCAAGTCATCATTTAGGAAGCCAGCTTGCCATATTTCATTTGCTATAGGAAATTCATAAATATTGTCTAAAGTAGAAAAATTGACATCACAAAAGATATCCATTTCCAAATAGGCTTAATATGTCATAATGCCTTTTTTTATTAGAAAGTCTGGGTCAAAGCAATAGTACATGGATACTGAAGAATATTTCATATGTGGAATATTCCTTTGAAAAACCAAGTAAGCCGGGCGCGGTGGCTCAAGCCTGTAATTCCAGCACTTTGGGAGGCCGAGATGGGCGGATCACAAGGTCAGGAGATCGAGACCATCCTGGCTAACACAGTGAAACCCCGTCTGTACTAAAAAATACAAAAAACTAGCCGGGCGAGGTGGCGGGCGCCTGTAGTCCCAGTTACTCGGGAGGCTGAGGCAGGAGAATGGCGTAAACCCAGGAGGCGGAGCTTGCAATGAGCTGAGATCCGGCCACTGCACTCCAGCCTGGGCGACAGAGCTAGACTCCGTCTCAAAAAAAAAAAAGAAAAGAAAAACCAAGTAATAGAGTGGCAAGAATCCTCTCAATATGAGATTATATATGTCCATGAAAATAATTGTAAATGATTTAAATAAAAATGTATAATTTTATATAAATATTTAATTTTAGCTTAATTTCTACCATGTAGACACTCAGTAATGACTTCATTTCATGCATGTGTAGTAGGCTAGACAGCTGAAACTTGAAAAGATAATTGATTCTGTCCTCTGTCTCTAATGCAGTAATTCTAAAATTTAAGTGTGAACACAAATCATCCAGAGAACCACTCTGATGCCGATTTCAAGGTCTGACCCCTCAGAGTTCTGATTCAGTTGTTTAATCTGGGACCAAGAAACAAATCTTGCACAGCTACCCCTGCATAGGTTTTTGTGCTTGCTTTCCAGATTACAGGGAGAAGCACTGTTCTAGTGAATATCGAAATCACCCAGAACAAACAGTTGTTTGTGAAAGCTCTTCAAGGACAGGAACTTTCCAGATCTGGTCCTTTGTCCTAGGTTTTTATCCCTGGGTTGTCCAAATAACTTCACTTATGTTCATCAAAGATGTACACAACTAATTTAAAACATGGCATAATATACTAACAGTCAGTGTGGATCACATCATTTTTTTTTTATAAGACTTAATACTTTTTCTTTGTTGAATAGTTTTAGCTCTTGAAAGCATTTTACAAAAAAATGGACAAAAAAAGGGGCATTTTACTGTTTAAGCTAGTTAACTTCACTAGGGCTATTCTGTACTCAAAAGTTCAATCTCATGCCATATTTTATGTTCTCAGCCCCCTTCCTTTTTCATCTTTTAAATACATTATGCCTTCCTGGGTTGTCTGATGAGGATATGTAAAACATATGGGGGAAAAAAATTTCAAGATTTTCTTTACAAATTTTGTTAGTGCTCAATCCTAGCACTTATCGACTGAAAGAACAAGTGGCAGCTCAGCTGTAAGTTTTAAATTTATAGACCATCAGCATTTCCTATAAAATTTAGGTATTTGCAAAGTGGACAAAATATTTGTTTTGCCATTCCACGTGTTATTTGTCTCTATGTGTAGTCTTTAGAAAATATATATTCTACCCATAATTTTTAAAGTAAGAAAAATAGCCAAAGAGAGCTACTTAGAGCTTAAAAGTTTTTGCTAAAATTTTGGCCAACTCCATAGATATGTGTAATCAAAAAATATAGCCAGCACAACTCTTAGCTTATGAAAAACCTGATAAAACAATCTTCCTAACTACATAACTAAAAATATTCTGCTTCCAGTTTTATCTAAAGAAGTATTTTGTAATAATGCCACGCGTGTATGTTGGAAATCTGGATGTTTTTTCCCCTGAAGCAGAAAAAAATCTGCATTTCATGAAAACAACTACATTTATATTATACTCTGTGAAATTATGTAAATCCTGGATACAATTTTGAAGATATTTTTGCTAGGGCAATAATTTAGTGCATTTTTAAACGTTTTTTTTATGTATTTTTTTTTAATTCACAGCAAAATGCCTTTACCTAGAAATCAATCTATTTCTGGACTTAAGCCTAGAATGCAATATAGACATTTCTCAATTATTAAGTAGTTGATTATCTGTCTTTTATTTTCTCTACTTTCTCAACTCCATGGCTAATTTTGCTGGAGGGTTTATAATGTCTTCAAAATAGCAGCAAAAATACCACTGCTGCCACCAAAAAAATAAAACTACAGCTATCAGAATTAGTTTCTTAACATTTTTACCTCTAATAAAATGATGGAGAAAGATAAAACAGAACTACTGATTTGGGAGATCAACTATTCATATTTTCATATGCTGAAGATTACATGAGTTTTGGAGGTCATCTGTTCTAACAGCCTGATTTCATAGGTTAAAAAAAAAAAAATCAAAAACTAGAGAAATTATGTAATGTGGATGAGGTCACAAAGCTAGTGAGCAGCAGTCTGTCCTGAAACCCAAGTCTTCTGACTCAGAGATGAAACCTTTTCCCTCCACCATATTTATATAAGGTGGAGCAAGCAGTCATTAGAGAAGAGATTAAAAAGCCTACTGAAATGTATTTATAAATTTTCAGTCATCAGATAGCCTTTATCTATAAACTCTTACAAACCAAACAGTTCCTATGTTTGCCAGTCTGCAAGTCACTTTTCCACCATTTATACACACACACACACACACACACACACACATATATATGTACACATATGTGTGTGTGTGTGTGTGTGTGTATATATATAGAGAGAGAGAGAGAAAGAGAGTACATTCTACATACTATTTAATCTTTCTGGGAATTCAGTTCAAATAGGTCTCCATGGTAGAGGGTGGAAGAATTGGATTTCAGTAAATATATGTACATTTACGCCAATCTCCGCCTATATTCTAATTTGGCATATGAGGATCTTGTGGTATGGGGAAGCAGAAAAGGGGGCTTCTGTCTAATTTGAAAATTTCCTGTAGGATTTTGATTACATTGCAGTTAGTGAGAACCATTTAAAGGAAGCCTATGGATTATTTACTCCCAGTAAAAAGGACTTTCAGACAAATATAAAACTTCAGTACAGTTGGTGCAACAGTTTAACATGAGAAAAAAACAATAATCAGTAACTACTTCAAATTAAGTGGCTTCCATTGTGGAGTTGGCTTCTGTCATTTAGTAGTCTTCTAGCAGAGCAGGCAGAGAAGGGTGTCAGTCCTCAAGGCGTTTGGAAAGTACAGAGTGAACAAAGTAAAAAAGTATGTGCTATGAACTGAATTTTTTCCACACTCAACTCCTCCCCCCACCCCACCCCAATTTTACATGCTAAAGCCCCAACCCTCAATGTGATAGTATTTGGAGATGGGATCTTTGCTAGGTATGTGAGTTTGGATGAGGTTTTGAAGGTGAAGCCCTCATGATAGGATCAGTGTTCTTATAGGAAGAGACACCAGAGAGTTTGCTTCCATTCTCTCTCTTCACCATATGAGTAGAAGAGGAGGAAGAAACTTGTCAGGCAGGTGGTTAGGGTGGGTCCTCAGTAAAATTCTTTCAAATAAAAAACAGCCTGAAAAATCAAACTGCAGGCACACATAGGGAAACTTGCACGGTGCGGGGCATGGGGCGGGGGGGGTCTTGTCTAAGATATGCCAACAACCACATATACAAGAAAGGCTACACAGAAGACTTGCCCAGACATGCCTGCAATGGAAAATGTTGTCCCCTGAAGCATGCACAGTAAAGGGAACAAAGCTATATGGAGTAACTCAAACTAAGGGCCTGCATGCGCACTACGAGGACAGGGTGGTAATACCAGAAATGTGTGCCTTATGCAAATGAGATGTCCAGCCCCCACTACTTTTTTATAAAAGCCTCTGTATTCTACTGTGACACAACAACCCTTTTTTGAGCCTCCTCTCTGCAGTGGAGAGCTTTCTTTTTTCACTTATTAAACTTTTGATCTAACCTCACCCTTGGTGTCTGAGCTCCTTAATGTTTTTGGTCATGAGACAAAGAACTTTGAATGATATCTTGGCCAACAAGAGACTGCTACATTGTAGTGCATTGGTGTGACTGTAACATGAGGGCACAGCAAGCAAGTGACTACCTGCAAGTCAGGAAAAGTGCACTCACTGGGGAGCCAAACTGGTGGCACATTGATCTTGGACTTCCCAGCCTCCAGAACTGTGAAAAATGAATTCCTGTTTTTCAAGCCACCCTGTCTGTGATATTTTGTTATGGCCACCTGAGCTGACTAATAAAGTTAAAAAAAAAAAAAAAAGAAAGAAAGAAAATCATGTAAGGCAACAGCACGCTTAGGGGCAAAACAGACTTGAATGATACAGACAGGCAGCCTTTGAGTGCAAAGAGAGCTTCACCAAAGTGTTACTTCAGTTAGCTATGGAGGTAGATTGAAAACAGGTAGACAGGAAGGAAAGTACATTCCAGGTGAAGTTAATGGTATGGGCCAAGACTCAGAGGTATGGAAATGTAATATATTAATTTATTAATTAAATATATACTTCCTGTCTGCCATGCTCAGTGCCAAGCACTAGGAATTCAACTCTGGACAGGACAGGCAGAATAATTAAGTTAATGCAGAGAGATTGTAGTAAGCAGCAATGTGAGGTTAATTTGGAGAGGTAAACTAAGACTGAATCATAGAGGATTTGATTATTAGAAAAACGAAAAGGAAGACAGATAGCTTAAGGACAGGTACCTGTCTAACTAATAGATGCACAAAAGCATTGGAACAAAGTTCTCAGATTCCCTGAATTGAGGGAGTTTTGTATAAGAGAGAAGTGTAAAATAAGTGAAAATTGCTCTAGTGAGGCCAGATTTCACGACCTTCTGCACTGTCTATCATGCTTCCTTAAATTCCCTCAGCATTCATTTTCCCTTAGCAAGTCATTCAATGGATTAAGGTAAGCCCTCTAAAAGGTTAGGTTTAAAAATCTGGGGTACCTAAAAGGAATTCAAGAATCCAGCTGTGCTACCCATCTTCCTTCCTAACACACACTAGCACTGTCTTAGTCCATGTGAGCTGCTGTAACCAAATACCATAAGTTGGGAAGCTTATAAACAACAGAAATTTATTTCTCACAGTTTAGGAAGCTGAGACATCCATGATCAAGGTGCTGGACAATTTGCTGTCTGGTGAATGTCCGCTTTCTGGTTCATGGAACATGCCTTCTTGCTGTGTCCACACAGGATGAAAGGGGCTAATAAGCTCTCTGCCTATTTGATAAGGGCACTAATCCCATTCTTGAAGGCTGCTCCTGTGTGACTTAATAACCTCCCCCAAAACTCTACTTCCTAATATCATCAACTTGGGAGTTAGGGGTTCAACACCTAATTTTAGGGGGAGACCAAACATTCAGACAATAGTAAGCATAAATGGACTTATTACATTAATTCTCAGTTTAGGAAATAGACAGGCACTAAAAACATGAAATAAGGGGCATACTATTCCAATATTATGGAAAGCACATACGGTCACATTAGTGTCACCAGGGAAATTTAGATCCAAGGAACTGCCTAATTAGAAGTCATACTACATCCTTTGCATAGTTCCGCCTCAACCTGCGCCAGGTTGACAGTTTTCTTTCTTTAGAGAGAAAACATTCACAGAGCAAAATTGACCTTGAAATTCAAAGAAACAAAGCATCAGCAACTAGATTATAATCTCAGATCTATTCTTCTCCCCAAAACATAAGCCATTTTTTTGATGTGAAGAAAAGTCAGGGCATGAGGATCTCACCTTGTACTTTTAAACCTTCCAGCATTCAGAGATTCCCTACACTAATACTATGAGCAGTTGCTCCAAAGTTTGCCTACCTCAGTAAAAATAGATCCATGACAAAGAATTAAGAGTTTTAGTTTAAATGTGTTTTAGAATGTTTTATGTGATATAGGAGTGGGCTTTTCCTGTTTGTGTTCTGAGGGAAAAGCCTGTAATCCTGAAGGAAAAAGCAAGAACAATAATGCAGTGGTTGGAATGTTTGTTCCTCTCTGAAACACATGTTGAAACTTAATTCCCAGTGTGGCAGCATTGAGAGATGGAACCTTTAAGAGATACTGGGTCATCAGGGCTCTGACTTCATGAATGAATTAATTATTTATAGATTAACAGATGAATGGGTTAGTAGATTAATAGATTATCGTGGGAGTAGCACTGGTGGCTTTATAAGAAAAAGGAGAGAGATATGAGCTAGTCTGCTCAGCTTCCTCATGTGATGCTCTGCACTACCTTGAGATTCTGCAGAGACTTCCCACCACCAAGAAGGCCCTCATTAAATGCAGCCCCTTGACTTTGTACACTTCTCCATCTCCACAACTGTAAGAAATAAATTCCTTTTTTATTTTTCTAAATTACCCATTTTCAGGTATTCAGCTATAAGCAACAGATCAAAGACTAAGACAGGTAGCATTATCCAGGTGATACTTTATTAACAGGTCAGCAATTAAAAGGACTGAGAATGCTTACTTTTTTTTTTTTTTTCATTTGATCAGAGTTTTCCAAATTTTACATCGTTTTAAAATATATAATGTGGCTGGCTGTGGTGACTCATGACTGTAATCCCAGCACTTTGGAAGGCCCAGGCAAGCGGATTGCTTGAGACCAGGAGTTCAAGAGCAGCTTGAACAACATAGCAAGACCGCTATAAAAATTTGTTTTAATTAGCTATGTAATTTTTAAATTACACAGGTGTGTATGGTGGCACACACCTGTGGTCCCAGCTGGCTGAGGTGGGAGGATGACTTCAGGCCAGGATTTGGAGGCTGTAGTGAGCTATTGTGTCACTGCACTGTAGCCTTGTTGACAAAGTGAAATCCTGTCTCTAAAATAAAAAAAAACTATTAAAAAATTTAAAAACAACACATAGGCCGGGCGCGGTGGCTCAAGCCTGTAATCCCAGCACTTTGGGAGGCCGAGACGGGCGGATCACAAGGTCAGGAGATCGAGACCATCCTGGTCTATATGGTGAAACCCCGTCTCTACTAAAAATACAAAAAAATAGCCGGGCGAGATGGCGGGCGCCTGTAGTCCCAGCTACTCGGGAGGCTGAGGCAGGAGAATGGCGTAAACCCAGGAGGCGGAGCTTGTAGTGAGCCGAGATCGTGCCACTGCACTCCAGCCTGGGCGACAGAGCGAGACTCTGTCTCAAAAAAAAAAAAAAAAAACACATATAATGTAACATCCTTACAAGTACATGGTAAGACGATACAGAAGAGTCTATTGACCTAATTTTTCTCCAAGAACCATGCAAAAGGTCAATTTTGATTGATTTACAATCATATTATCATATAGATTATAACCTTCTTCCTAAAGATGGATTCGAGATGGCATGTATCTGAAACGATTAACCTAATTATTATTACAAGTAATTTAACTAAAGTAAAATAGCTAGTCATTGACAGAGTTGGGACTAGAAAACCAGACTTTTAAACTTATCTCCTCCCATTCTTTCTATTCCACAGCACTGACTTCTTAAAATACAACGGAAATACACAGGTACCTTAGCATGAACCACTAGAATAGTTCTAGATATAGATCTAGATATAGATCCCTCTAGATAGTTCTAGATATAGATAGTTCTAGATATAGATCTAGATATAGATCCTTCTAGCCATCACATTGGTGAAAAGAAAGAATTAAGAGCTCAGAAAAGTAGCCTTTGCTGGCAGATATTAAATACGGTCTTTGAGGGGGAGACTAAAAGAGAGCAAGGATTGTTTATAACTAAGTAGCAGTTTTAAGGAAGCAAGTCACAGTTTTCTTCTGTTGAGAGGACTAGGAAGAGGCTGACACAGATAAGGAATTGGACAATGGAAATGTTTTGAAACACCCCCAGGTAAAAGAAAGTCATTGTTATCATTGCTATAACAGCTAAGTTTAATAGTAAGCATTCATGGCTATATGAGGGCATTTTGCATTTTATCCATCATATTTTAGATGTAGAATTTAAGGTCGACTGAATATACTATTGAGTTATATACAATACCTTTGAAAGAAATCCACTAATAGTTGAATGTTTTATAATACACCTGTGTCTCAGGTATACACAATCAATAAGAGCTTCATCACTGGGCCCAAACACCTACATCTGAGTAATAATACTTCCCTTATATGTGTTATCTAAATATGAGAAGCCTAATGCCTAGCAGAAATGCACAGATCTCTATAGTAATCTCAGACCTTGTAGGTGACTCTTAATCTTGTAAGGTATTATGAGAAGCTAGGAGATTCACATTAGTTATGCCTCCTTATTTATCATCCTTTGTAATATATTCACTTACCACATGGACCATGGATTTGAATCCCTGAGGGTCAATATCATGTTCTTATATCTGCTTCTATAAAACTATTAACTCAGTGAAAATTCTCTTGCTTCTTTACCATGTAAAAATCTTTTCTAAAAACACAATCCACAACAATCAAAGTTTAATACTATTTGAATTCTATGTAAACGTTATGTTCAATTTGTGTCTTAGAAAGAGAGAAGCCACATATCTTTATCTTAAACAATTATTTAAATGGTATAATTAGCTCTACAAGAGAAAATAGTTCCTATGCCTGAGAAATTTTTCTTTAATGTTTAGGGATGTACATAGTAAGAAAAAAAATAAATTCCAATGAAAGAAAAATTAAAACACTTTTTGAATAAGTAATAATATTCATTCTACTTTCAACAGCTTAACATGACCTGAAAAATAAATAAACACTACTTCCTTTTGAAAGCATAAAAATGTCATTTCTTCACTTTGTCTGGATATGCATTTTCACATCATCAGTTGTGCCCTTGGGTTCACAGATGTTTTCTACCAAAATACATTTTCTACAAAGCTCATTCAAGTAGATTGGACAGCAGGATGCCATGTGGAATCCCATTTACACAGTTAGATACTTTGAAATACATAGAATACTCAGTTGGATACTTTCATTCATTAACAACAATAAGCATAACAATAATTTCCACCAAAACAAAAAGGAAGGCACAGCCTATATTGACATCTAAGCAAAGCTGATTGAAAGCTGAAGTTCCAGCAGTAAGGTTATTTTAAAAGTTAAAAACCAATCTAATTAGAGACACAAATGTTCAAGAAAAGGAGCAAGTCATCTTTATTACTGCAGCGTGAAGCAAATACTTTAACAAAGAGATAATTGGTGAAATAATGGGTTCCTGTTGATCTTTTTGTTGAGACTGGGTCTCAACAACAACAGAAGTTTGAGATCAGCCTAGCCAACATGGTGAAACCCCCTCTCTACTAAAAATATAAAAATTAGCTGGGCGTGATGACACGCGCCTGTAATCCTAGCTACTTGGGAGGCTGAGACAGGAGAATCGCTTGAACGTGGGAGGCGGAGGTTGCAGTGAGTGGAGATAGTACACCTGCACTCCAGCCTGGGTAACAGGGTGAGACTTGGTCTCAAAAAAAAAAAAAAAAAAAAAGAAGTCCAGCAATAGACTTAATAAATGAATAAGTGGTCACAGGGAAGCAAAACTACTAACGACTGGAAGCTATTCTCTCTTTAAATAGCTATTTATTTGCATATGAATGGAGTGATAGTCCCTTTTCTAAAACAGAGGATTAATCTTGAAACTTCACTTCTCCGGGTTACTCATCATGCTTACTGACAGTCAGTGATAGCAGGAGCAAAACAAGATTACATAAAAGGTAAACATTTTAAAGCACCAAGACAATAATAACTATCAAAACTGGAAGGGAAACTATGAATTGAAAAACATTTATATCATGTTAGGCAAAAATTAATGCATCGAATAAAACACAGTTACATCAAAAAAATAGTGGTAGATTAGTCATTTTTAGACTGTGGTCTGCAGTGCCTTAGGTGACCATGAAGTAAGATATAATGAGTTGGCCAGGCAGATAGAGTTCCAGGACTCCAACTTTGCTTCTGCCAGACTAGTTTTGTTTTATCAATTTTATATATTGAGCTTCTGAGTAAAGCTGTTGTTTGAAATAAGTGTACCAAGGATAATAAAACTAGAACTCTGAAAAACATTGTTTTAAAAGTACCTTTATGGGACCAGAAAGATGTTTACAATATATTCAGTGACAAAAGCTAATTATAAAACTGCTTGACCCCACATTTATTATACACACACACAAACACATACCCACACCAAAACTGAGGCAGAGAACACAGGACAAGGGATCCCTTCCCACTTCTTTACACACTGTGCTGACTATGGCTGCTCCCAGCTCTATAACCTTGCAGCCACTGATGCTTCCTCTCATAAAATCAACCAATCAAACTTAAAAAAAAAAAGAACACTCTAACCACAAACATCCTGGTTATCAGCACAGGAATTTTTTTGAAAGAATCTCCTCAAATGCATTTGTGTGTAGAACCTTACCTTGTCTTAACATTTGTTTCATTTTAATTGTAAAAATCAGGTCAGGTGGGGTGACTCATGCCTGTAATCCCAGCACTATGGGAGGCTGAGGCAGGTGGAGGGTGGATCACCTGAGGTCCGGAGTTTGAGACCAACCTGACCAACACGGTGAAACCCCAGCTCTACTAAAAATGCAAAAATTAGCCAGGTGTGGTGGTGCATGCCTGGAGTCCCAGCTACTTGGGAGGCTGAGGCAGGAAAATCACTTGAACCTGGGAGGCGGAGGTTGTAGTAAGCTGAGATCGCACCATTGCACTCTAGCCTGGGGGACAGAGCAAGACTACATCTCAAAAAAACAAAAGAAAAGATCCTCAAAGACCTAGAACCAAAAATACAATTTGACCCAGCAATCCTATCACTAGGTATATACCCAAAGGATTATAAATCATTCTACTATAAAGATACATGCACACATATGTTTACTGCAGTACTATTCACAATGACAAAGACTTGGAACCAACTCAAATGCTCATCAATGATAGACTGGATAAAGAAAATATTGCACATATAACTCATGGAATACTATGCAGTCATAAAAAAGGACGAGTTCATGTCCTTTGCAGGGATATGGATGAAGCTGGAAACCATCATTCTCAGCAAACTAATGCAGGAACAGAAAACCAAACACCGCATGTTCTCACTCATAAGTGGGAGTTGAACAATGAGATCACATGGACACAGGGAGGGGAATATCACACACTGGGCCCTGTCAGGGGGTGGGGGGAAGAGGAGGGAGAGCATTAGGAAAAATACCTAATGCATGTGGGGCTTAAAACCTAGATAACAGGTTGATGGGTGCAGCAAACCATCATGGCACATGTATGCCTATGTAACAAACCTGCACATTCTGGACATGTATACCAGACCTTAAAGTATAATAAATGAAAAAAAAAAAAAATCACAGGCCTGGGTGGAGATTTAACATGTTAATAAGGCATGGTACAAACAATGGACTACTCCAAATATGTGATGATGTTACCTGGAGGAGGTCCAGAGAAGAATAAAAACCTAGACTAGTTTGTTTCCAGGAAGCCAGCTGCAGGTTTTCTTCCTGTTGTCCTCTCCACTTCTGCTCAAGCTGAAAGCCCCAATAAACTGCCTTGCTTAATCCCATCTTAGACTGTTGGTCAATTTCTATTTTCTGAGGACCAAGAACCCACTGACCAGTAACAAATGATTAATGTTGGTTATTCCATTTATAATAAGAACATTAAGTGTTTGTTTATATAAAACTTTTGTCTATTCTTATTTTCTGTAATGAACTGGTATTTTTTATGTATACTGTTTTTAAAGATTTACACATCAAGTTGGAAGAACTGTCAATTTTACTCTCCACCGACAGCTGGAACAGTCCGTTGAGAAATAACTGCAGTAATAGACTGCACATACACGGACAATTAAACAATAATATCACATAAGCACATAGTTCAAATGTTTGTTTTACAGACTGTTTCCTACATCCTAGGCTTCTGAAAACTTCAATGTGATAAATTGTGTAATTGTCTTAGCACACTACTTTACTTTGAATTTATAGACAGTTGCAGAGTAAACAGTAGTATCTACAAAACTTATATACAAAGAACAAATGCCAGATCAAAATTACCATCTGAGTTTCTCCGGTTATCTCCTAGGCTGCAAATGATAAGACTCAGGTAGCATACAACTAAAAATAACAGATTGCCACTTTTTATAGTAGTGCTACCCAACAGAAAAACAATGTAAGCCAAAGCTTTAATTTTAAGTTTTCTATTATCCATATAAAAAGGAGAAACAGGTGAAATTAATCATAATATTTCATTTAACACAATATATCCAAAACATACCATTTTAAAAATAGTCACCATAACAAGCATTAAAAGTTATTTTACTTTTTTCTAATGAAGTTTTTGAAATCCAGTATGCATTTTACACTTATAACACATCTCAATTCAGACTAGTCACATTTCAAGTGCTCAGTAGTCACTTGTGGCTACCCACTACCATACCGGACAACTCAACTCTATGCTATTTTAAACAAAATTGAAAAGTAGTGACTTCCTTTAGTGTTGAAAGCATTACATATTTCCTCAATGATCCTAGAGCAAAATACTTTCAAAGCCTTTGATCTGTAATTTGCTCCAGTCTTATCTATACTCATTATTTCTTACTTCTCTTTAAAATAGGTCACTGAGGGGCTGGGAGCAGTGGCTCACACCTGTAACCCCAGCACTTTGGGAGGCCAAGGCAGGCTGATCACTTGAGATCAGGAGTTTGAGATCAGCCTGGACAACATGGTGAAACCCTGTCTCTACTAAAAATACAAAAAAATTAGCTGGGCATGGTGGCAGGTCCCTATAATTCCAGCTACTCAGGAAGTTGAGGCAGGAGAATCACTTGAACCCAGGAGGTGGAGGTCGTGGTGGGCTGAGACTATGGCACTACACTCCAGCCTTCGGACAGAGTGAGACCCTGGCTCAAAAAAAATAAAAATAAAATCAAATGAAAGTGAGAAAATGCAAAATAAAATAAAATGAAATGAAGTAAGTCACTGAATCCAGCCACATCATTTTTCTCAGTTTCTTGCAAATATAAGCCTTCCTATCAACCTGCCAAAATCATTTCTGTCATTCAAGGACCAACACAAGCTTCATCACATATAACAATGTGTTACTGATTACTCCATAAGCCCTGTAGTATACAATGTCTACATACTTACTTTTATATTTTTATTTATTTATTTATTTACTTACTTATTTTTGAGACAGAGTCTCGCACTGTCACCCAGACTGGACTGCAGTGGCGCAATCTCGGCTCACTGCAAGCTCCGCCTCCCTGGTTCATGCCATCCTCCTGCCTCAGCCTCCCAAGTAGCTGAGACTACAGGTGCCTGCCACTATGCCCGGCTAATTTGTTTGTATTTTTAGTAGAGACAGGGTTTCATCATGTTAGCCAGGATGGTCTCGATCTCCTGACCTCATTATCTGCCCACCTTGGCCTCCCAAAGTTCTGGGATTACAGGCATGAGTCACCACGTCCGGCCTACATTTTATTTTTAATTATAGGCTCTACTGACTTTTTTCTTTTCTTTTCTTTTCTTTTTTTTTTGAGAGAGTCTCATTCTGTTGCCCATGTTGGCAGTGGCACAACTTTGTCTCACCATGGTCTCAACCTCCCAGACTCAAGCAATCCTCCCACCTCAGCCTCCCGAGTAGCTGGGACAACAGGCACACAATACCACACCTGGGTAGCTTTTTAATTTTTTGTAGAGATGGGGTCTCACTATATTGCCCAGGATGGTTTCAAACCCCTGGCCTTAAGTGACCCTCTTGCCTCCGCATTCCAAAGCACTTAGAGGGATTACAGGTCTGAGCCACTGCTCCCAGCCTCTACTGACTTTTTACAATTATTATATCTTTAATTGAATTCTAATGTTCCTGAGAATAGAGATCCTATTTTATACTTTCTTTTTTTTTTTTTTTTTTGGAGACGGAGTCTAGCTCTGTCACCCAGGCTGGAGTGCAGTGGTGCGATCTCGGCTCACTGCAAGCTCCGCCTCCTGGGTTTACGCCATTCTCCTGCCTCAGCCTCCCGAGTAGCTGGGACTACAGGCGCCCGCCATCTCGCCCGGCTAGTTTTTGTATTTTTTAGTAGAGACGGGGTTTCACCGTGTAGCTCAGGATGGTCTCGATCTCCTGACCTCGTGATCCACCCGTCTCGGCCTCCGAAAGTGCTGGGATTACAGGCTTGAGCCACCGCGCCCGGCCCTATTTTATACTTTCTACTTTCCTCGTCTGCCCCCAATGTTATCTAACACTTTGAACATACTAAATTAAAATACTTTCTATGTTTCTCCTATCATTTTTAATTTATTGTCTGTCTCAAAAGTGTGATCCAGGATGATTGAACTTGCTTTAAATAATGATAAATGCAAAAGAGAGGAAGAACTTTCTAATAATCAGGGAGCTGTAAAAAGAAGAAATGAGTTGGCTTCTTATGTCATAAGAGTTTCATTATTGAATATATTTATGGAGATGGTTAGCCCCTTGTTTGGAATATGATAAGGAAAATTCCTAAACCAAGTAGATAGTCAGATTTATAAGTACCATTTTGATTTTAAGATTCTGTACACAAGAAAGTTAACATGTGAAAATCCAAATGCATGATGCATCTATTATTTCAGGATCCATCAGTCTGTAATAGAAAACGCTGGTTAAATAAATAATTGAATAGTAACTTAGAAGCTTGATTAGATTCCATTTAACCACAAAGATAAAGTTAAATTTGAAAAGGTTGGTTTACAATTCTACCAAAAAGTAAGTATAAATCTAATCAGCTGTGTAAAAAATGCTTCAGTTATAAGGCAAGATGCTTGCTGGGCTATTCTTGGGTTTGTTTGTTGTTGCTGCTGCTGTTGCTGTTGCTGTTAGCAGCAGATCTCTAGCTTCTGATGACTTACATTGCTAAGTGAATTGTTTACTAGGTGAGATAGTGAGAAAGCCTAGCTCCCAAACCCATTCCAGCTTCAAGTGATCTCCCCATCTCTGCATTGTTATGAATTAAAGAATATACAAGGCAGTCAGAGTCAGTGAGCCATCAGTACTTTAGGTGGCCAATACTGATCAACATTGATCTGCCCCTGACAGCATGTCAGATAGGGACACTTTCTCCTTAAGTATCCAGTGTACAGCTTAACAGTTGAGCAACTTCTGACCTCTAATTGGCTGGAAATTTCAGAGTCAGAATGATCTAAAGCAATTAAGAAGTTCAGAATTGGTTAACTCAATAAATAAGTATTAAATTGGCTCTTATTCCACACTTAAAAAATGAGAGAAAATCGTATCAGTAGCCAATACGTATGTTTATCTTTTTTTTTTTTTTTGTAATAGAGTTCTTATGTTATTCCAAAGCATAATTGAGTAGGTTAACATTCCAAGTTGAATTGCCTCAGTTGACAGTGCCTGTGGGGAGCTAATCCATTCTCATCCAATCCAACACTGCTTTTCTAGTGGCAACACATCTCACGAAGAAACAAAATTTCTGGGTTGATGACCTAAACTAGCCCCTATTTAAGACTTATGCTTGCAGTATTTAAATAGCTTATCTGAAACTCATGCAGCTTTAACCTAAAAGTTATTTTGAAGGGGGATGCAATTTCCTTTAAGTGGCAGAAGGCAGCAATGGTGATTACTTCACTAATGGGCACCTTCTGCAAGACAGCAAGTAAATTCTGTGAGTCTGGGTGGAGGCCCAATAGCTCAGCTGGCCATAGACTATGGAAACAAACAAATAAACAAAATGTTCCACAATGTAGAAAGCCCCATTTTGCTCTGAAAGCAGAAACACCTAGGTTCCAACTATGAGCTTGCTTCAAGCTAGCCTTATTCCTTGCTAACTCACTTAACCTCTGTCAAATTCAGTACCATCTTGAATGAAATAAGATTAAGCCACCCATTTGGGTAAGTGAATAAAGAGGGAAGTAAATGAAAGAACAGTTAGCATATGATGGGTCACCACCAGAAGTTAATTGACTCCTTACCACTGAATGACAGAGGAGTTGTATTGCCAGAGAATATCAATAGGTGCAAAAGTGAAGTCCCAGGATAGATCAAGATGGAAACCTGAGGCTTGCTTGAGATTTGAAGAACTAAATCCAAATCAATAACAGGGACTAAGTTGGGTCAGAAAAGAGTCTGCCTGAGTAAGACTTTCATTAGGGACCTTAAGAATCATTATCAAACAAAGAGAAGAGCCAGGGACTAGAGGAATGGCTAAATCCAGAGAAAAGTCAGCAGCCACAGAGATGACAGCCCAGAAGATGAAAGGAGCTAATGACTCCCTGAGGTCAAAAAGGACTTCCCATTTAGGGTTCAAGAGTCCATGTTACAACGATCCTAGAGACTCATGAGAATCCTGAAAACAAACAAACAAACAACAGCAACAAAACAATCAAAGACAGAAGAGTAAAATTCAGGTATTAAAAAACAAAAAAGAATGTTCATAAGTTCATGAGAAAGAGACCTTATTATGCTACCAAGTTTTGGTAGCAACTCAGAGGGTTAAACAAAATTACATTAAGAAAATTGACTTCACAGTTTACAGTTCATATTTTAAGACCATATAAATTGAAGCAGAGTCAACCTATGTCAGTACATTCTGAAAAATATACTTGTTTACTATGTGCAGTCAGAATAGGCAGTTTCAAAATGTTAAAGCTATCAGCAAACATTTATTAAAGGCTTACTATGAACAGGGCATGGGGCTCTCTAAATGAAATCCAGGCATAGGTAACTTCTACTCTCTTTGACCAAATGCTTAGCAATTTAATGATAAGGCCAGTCATTTTGAGGAAAACTAATTGTATAGTGAGAAATTCAATATAATTAAACAAATCATGTTAGTTGCTCCTGATTTGAACAGATAGAGTGTCTTCATTTTTAACATTTTTGGGGACAGTGCTGCTATACCTGATTTTGTCAGATAAATATAAATAGACCATCTACAAAATGTATGCTTAGGTTCAAAAAAGCAATTAAACAGTTATTGACATCTTATAATCCAAACGAATTGGTATCTAGAAATTCTCATCTTTTGAAAACAGGTAGTCTAAAGATCAAAATTTGATGATACGTGGATTTTAATCATTATATGATTGCTTCCTAAATATTTTCTTCCAAAAAGTTGATTAGATTAACTTTAAAAAGGTGCCATTTTTCCAAAAGCTTACTAAAATAACACAACTATCTATCATTTGTAATATAATTAGACACCAAGATTAAGATTTGTATACTGCCAAGTACCTAGTGACTACTAGACTCAGTAGCACTAGTTTATTTTACTTAAGTAACAGACACATGGCCCTAATTTAGCTAGTTTATGAGACATCTTAACATTAGTGTTTTACAGCAATACATAATGAGCATGCTACAGAGAGTAAAATCAACACTGCAAAAAGTTCTTAGGCTATGCTTAGAACAGTTGCAGCTACAATTGTGTAGGAACTACTCAATATTACATATATATAAACATATATGAATACATATTTTAAGGGTACTGTTTTCTGCCTATGAGAATAATCTTCATTGTCTGTTACTCTCACTCTACGACATATATAGTTTTCGAACAGACTTTTAGCTTTTAAAGGAACAATATTCTTCCATTTCGAATCCCTCCTTCACAGAATTAAATAGCAAAATAAATGAAACAAAACAAACAGTAACAACCAAAACAGGGCTGGTATGGTTAAATGTTCATCTGCATCTATTTAACAGTAGAAAAAAAGACAACATTTGATACATATGGTTGGTAGAAGACCCACTCACTAGACTAAAAGCCAAGAGCTTTTGTTCTTATACTTTCCTTGTCATTAAGTAACAGATTTGAAGAAATGGCCTTCCTACATGACCCTCTCCATCCCTCAAATTCTATGTAAGTTTTACCATTGAAAATTCAATTCAGCAAAATGTGTAGAATAGCTGCTATCTCTAATATTTGGAGATCAGAGGAGACAAAAGATAAACTTCTGCCTCATAAGGCAGATAGTCTTGCACAGGTTTTCAAACTTCAGCAATTTTAGGACACATGCAAGTTTTCAAAACACTGATGTAAAGAATGAGAAAAACAACAAATAATGATCCAGCATAGAAGAGAAGTGACACAAGTATTAAAAGGCATAATGAGGTTATATTATGTAGCTGCATTTAAGAAGGAAGTAGCATACATGAGATGGACATAAACAATGGCGGAAAGGGACAAATTATATGGAAAATGCAATATTAGCTGAGGAAACAGTGAGCGTTCCAAACTGTGTGGGAGTTAATGCAGAATAAAACAGACACTGGCAATGCTAAGGAAAAGTTTAAAGAGCAATAAAAAGACTTTATACTAGAGTTGAAAAATAGTCACCAGGATGCATGTAAAAGATAAAAGGTATATACAGTGACTATTTGTTTATTATCCAAGTATTTGTTTATCATCCATTCAGATATTTATTAGTTTATGCAACAAATACTTATGTAGGCCAGGCACTAAATTAGGTACTAAGAATATAATGATGAGCCAAAAAAAAAAAAAAACAAAGGTTTATATGTAGTTTTGGCTTTTTGGAAACATATGGAGTCCAAGGACCTTAACAATATTAAACTACAAAATCTGCTGGCTACAATGAAGGAAAGCATAGGTGTCTGTGAAACTGTATACTTAGGTAGGGTTGCCAGACTTAGCAAATAAAATACAGAATGCAGAGTGAAATTTGAATTTTAGATAGACAATAAAAAAATTTAGTATAGTATATGTTCTATGCAACATATAAAATATACTTATTGCATAAAATTATTTGTTGCTTATCCAAAGTTCAGTTGAACCACGTCAGGCACAATGGCTCACACCTGTAATCCCAGCACTTTAGGAGGCCATCACAGGCAGATAAATTGAGGCCAGGAGTTCAAGACTTGCCTGGTCAACATGGTGAAACCCATCTCTACTAAAAATACAAAAATTAGACGGTTGTGATGGTGCATGCCTTTAATCTCAGCCACTCAAGAGGCTGAGGCATGACAATCGCTTGATCCTGGGAAGAGGAGGTTGCAGCGAGCCGAGATTGTGCCACTGCACTCCAGCCTGGGCAACAGAGGGAGACTCCGTTTCACACAAACAAACAAAAAAATAGTTTAGTTGAACTGAATGCCGTGTATTTTTTTCTGGCAATCCTACATCTGAGGGGCCTTGACTTAGCCTGAGGGCTTAGAGAAAGTGTCCCTGAGGAGGTGAATTAATCTGAACTCTGAGGGGGATTGGGGAGGGAAAAGGACATGGAGAGAAGTGAATGGATTAACTTCAGATCTGAATCTAAAATTCTCTCTTTAATTGTCCATTACAGGATAGAGTAGAAGATAAAAACTTCATTGTCATTAAATAACAGATTTGAAGAAATGGACTTCCTACATGACCAGAAAAGGAGCACTGATGAGAAATACTCACCTCAAGACCTCAAATATGTCATCATTTACATTTATCTTTGAAATTTTCTTCAAACTTTTTTTTGCATATGAAATAAAAGCAGCAATTGAAACTTAATATTCTTTTAGAAAGGGGTTGTTAATGGGATCACAAGCTCACAAATATAACTCATGTATATAGTTTTTCTTCCAATGCTTTTAAGTATATGTTATAATCCCTTGTGGTCTTTACGTTTCATGGGAGCAATAAAATGCTTTTGAAAGAGACCCTTAAAAGTGCCGTTCAGTGCAAAGCCTCATAGTCTGTGTTAGCTTTCTTCCTGGTCCTTTGACTCTTAGCTATGGAGATTCTTCTCACAGCTCTTGATACACTACTTCATGCATTTTGGACTGTTTTGCCTGAAACAGTGAACTCCTAATAGCAAAAGTACATTTTTTCCTACAGTGTACCCAGCAGCTAGCTCATTGCCTGGCACCTACATCTTAAATCATTAGTAAATGTTTTAAATGAACAGTAAAATTATAAGCTGTGTCTCATGGTAAAGTGTAGAGCTGTCCATAAAGTCAAAATTGTTGTGAACATATTCAGTCTATGTTCATCTCTCTAAAGTCTATTAGTGATTTCTTATGTCCACATGCATAAAATACTCAAATTGATAAATATATTATTGGGGTGCAAGTCAGTTGCGGGACCACACCTGCAGAATTATGGCTAATATTTGGAGATTAAAAAACAAATGACAGGCCAGGCATGATGGCTCATGCCTGTAATTCCAGCACTTTGAGGGGCCGAGGTAGGTGGATCACCTGAGGTCAGGAGTTCGGGACCAACCTGGCCAATATGATGAAACGTTGTCTCTACTAAAAATAGAAAAGTTAGCCAGGCATGGTAGCATGAGCCCACAATGCCAGCTACTCAGGAGGCTGAGACAGGAAAATCGCTTGAACCTGGGAGGAAGAGGTTGCAGTGAGCCAAGATCATACCATTGCACTCCAGCCTGGGTGACAGAGCAAGACTCTGTCTCAGAAAAAAAGAAAAAAGAAGAAGAAGAAGAAGAAAACAAAGAATGTTAGAGATACAGGTGTAATATATTTTTTAGAATCAAATTTTGTTAAGCCCACCAAACAGAGTGCTACAAGGCTGTTGAAAGTTATATAAACCTTATTAAATGCTAGAGATTGGCATCTGTGCCCTGAGGAGCAGTTTAATACAATGAGAATTATAAATGATTCTTCCAGGGAAAATATAGCAAAAGATACTTGGGAAAAATGTACTGGGAGGTCAAAACTGATGTTATTGTTTAATCAGTTTTAAAACTATAGAATATAACAGCTGGAGCTGGCATCTTACATAGCATAGAACTTGCTGAGGACCATTTTACCCTCCCTGTCCATTCACAGGTTGAAACTCTAACCCTCAAATATGACTATATTTGGAGATAGGGCTTTGGGGAGGTAATTAAGTGTCAAATGCCATAATGGAGGGGTCATAATCTGATAGGTTTCACAGCCATATAAGAAGAGGAAGAGAGAGTGATCTCTTTCCTTTCTAAGCACCAAGGGAAGGCTGTGGGAGGATACAATGAGAAGGTGGCTGTCTATAAGCCAGGAACTGGGTCCTCACCAGCCCCTCCCTGGCCATGCTCGTGGCAGCCTGATGTCAGACTTCCAGCTTCCAGAACTTTGAGAAAATAAATTTCTGTTGTTTAAGCCACCTATTTTATGGTATTTTGTTATGACAGTCTGAGCTAAGAACTGAAACTAAAAAAAAAATAAAGTATTTTCTCATAAATGGCATACACTACAACCCACATTTCCCAGTTCAGCACTCACTTCTGAAATGTCAACCATGTAGTGTGTGTATGTTTCACAATCTTATCTTGTTAATTTCAAAGCTTGTCTCATTTCCCAACTAATGGAAGGCAGGCACTTCTATGCAAGTTCATTAAGCTTATTTGAAATAGCAACAGTCACTATATATATAGATTAAGCAACAGTAAAATGTAGAAGATTATTTTAACTTCTTCTTTCTTCTCCCTATATCAATAAATTTGACATTGGACCAAAGGTAATCTGAAATAGTAAACTATAAACTTAAGAGAATCTTCACAAAGAGTAATGGAAATTATAGTAGCATATAATTGGATGCTATTTTGATAGTGTTACATATCTTTAGTTACCTGGATTGTAAAACTATATAATCGTAAGTTTATAAATCTGCATAAGGTACCTCAAATATATTTCAGCTATCTAGATGATAGCATGAAATAAAGTTTGTGAACTTCAAAAGATTTGTAGCATTATTTTCATGACCTGTATTTTGGCTTAAACATCCAATTAAGACAGAAAAACAATTTCAAAGAAATAATCTTTTCAAGGAAACACTGTGGAGAGTCCTCTTTTATAATTATTGAAATGCTATCTTTCAGATTGACTCACATACCCTACTAAAAGGAAGAACTTTTAACTATATAAAACTTTTTGGTACAATAGAATTTCTGTAGAAAATACAATTCTTGCCTTAGGATGCCTTTTAAAAGATAAAACCTAAATACCAACCTATTAAAAATGTCATGAAAGATTTAATTATCATACAGACTGAAATAGTCCCTTCAGCACCATTAGCATATTTTCTTCTCATTGGCAGGCCTACACGACAGGCCAAACTATAAAAATGGCCCAGTGACCATGGAATCAGAAATGACAACTTGGTTAGTTGTGTTGAACATGTAATGGCACCTGTCCAAACAGATCAGTCATTTCCACCATTACAAGCATAATGGTCAGTCTTGAGACTTCACCCACTTCCCTCTTGGATAAGACTGGATGGGCACTGAAATATTGGGAAACTTATAGATTTTTCCCAAGTGAATAATCATCTTCTGGAAAGACAAAATGTATAATTGGTAATCATATTGTAGGACTTGAAATAGTAGAAAGACAACAGTACTGAAGGTCAGGAGTCCTGGCTCTACTGCTGTATAGACCTCAGGCAAGTAAGGGCCTCGCTTGGCTTCAAGTTTATAATCTGTATAATTAATAGGGATAGACTAAATGATTGCTAAGGTGCTTCATGGTCTTAGTGTTTTAAAATTCAAAGAATTCTCACTTGGACCTGGGAGGCAGAGGTTGCAGTGAGCCGAGATTGTGCCACAGCATTCCAGGCTGGGTGACAGAGTGAGACCCTATCCGCCAACCCCCCACCCCTACAAAATAAAGTCCTAAGTACTAAAAATCTATAAACTGTATTCTTTAAAATGGTTAAAATGGTGAACTTTACGTGATTTTTACCTAAATAAAAATAAATAAATCAGCTAACCTCAAAACAACAACAACAAAAATCAAAGAATTCTGTGCTGGAAAGTTTGAAATGTTGCTAACCACCTGGTGTCAGTGATCTATTGAAGTTTTCTACAAACTGCCATTAACAGGCCTTAGAAGACCTACAAAATCAAAACCATGGATTTATTGGGAATTATCTCACTTTCCCTTGAGTTCACACGTCCTGCATTGTCTTTCCATCTGCACCTTCAGACATCCCAGCAGGGTGACTTGTGATTTGGGCAGAACATGAGCAAATGGTTCTCTGTGGGAAGCATGCTAAGACAAGTTCTGCCTCTGATCAGTGAGTGGCTTCTTCAACAGGCTGACCAGAAAGTGCCCAGAGTCAAATTCAGAAACAGTGACAAGCACAGCTTGCTCCTTAGCAAAAAAAGTGCACCTTTTTTCACACTAGGCAAGCACCTGCACATTTTCAGTCTGAGTTGATAATAACTGTGAACTGTAGGTGATACGGCCGACGCTGAATTCTTTCTGTGTAAATCTGAACCACTTTAGAGCAATGCAAAATAATTTATCCTTTCCTATCCTCTCCATTCTAGGAAATGCTGATTTCTCTGACAAGCAAAAATCCCCAGTGACTCCAGGTAAAATAACAGCACACAAAGATTTGTACCTCCAAGTTGTTGGCTGTGATTGGTGTAAATTAAGAATGACAGGAGAGTAATAGTCCTTTTGAAATAAGGTGGTAGCCAGAAAAGCCACCCTTTAAGTTCCAGTGAAACTCCAGAGGATTGAACAGCAAAGTGCTGGCATACTTGCAAAATAATATTTTGTTGCCATACATGGAGGGGCACTGCTTTGGGAGACAGGAAGAGGAATGACTGCCAACATGCTGGCCCCTTTCATGATACAGCAAATGCTTTCTTTTTTTTTTCTTTTTTGTTTTTCTTTTTTTTTGAGACAGGGTTACTCTGTCATCCAGGCTAGAGTACAGTGACCTGATGTCAGCTCACTGCAAGCTCCACCTCCTGGGTTCAAACGATTCTCCTGTCTCAGCCTCCCAAGTAGCTGGAACTACAGGCACGCACCACCATGCTTGGCTAATCTTTTGTATTTTTAGTAGAGACAGGGTTTCACCATGTTGGCCAGGCCCGATCTGGCCAACTCCTGACCTAAGGCAATCTGCCTGCCTCGGCCTCCCAAAGTGCTAAGGTTACAGGCATGAGCTACCGTGCCCAGATGCAAATGCTTCCAAATAGGAGGGTGTATAGGGAGAGCTTGAGTCCAAGGAGGAACTCTAAGATAGAGATAAGAATGGCCCAAAGGTAAGGAAAACCTCAGGTTGGTATGCAGGTAGCAGGGATTTTTTTTTTTTTTTTTAATGTAAACTAGTTTGACTACCAAATTGTTTACAACATCTACACATGTTGCTTCTTTGGTTTGGCTTTGTACAAAGCACCAAATAATGGCACACAGTGTGTATTAGTCTAAATAGTCTAAATAGGAAAAAGATGCTTTTAAAGATTGTTATTCATGCCATGCATGGTAGCTCATGCATGTAATTCCAGCACTTTGAGGGGCTAAGGTCTGAGGATCATATGAAGCCAGTAGTTCCAGGTGAGCCTGGACAACAAAGCAAGACCTAGTTTCTATAAAAAAGCAAACCAAAAACTAGACAGAGAAGATGGCATGTGCCTGTAGTCCAGCAACTTGGGAGGCTAACGCAGTAGGATCAACTGAGCCCAGAAGCTTGATGCTGCAGTGAGCTATGATCGCACCACTGCACTCCAGCCTGGGTGACATAATGAGACCCCTGTGTATTTTTTGTATTTTTAGTAGAGACAGGGTTTCACCATGATGGCCAGGCTGGTCTCAAACTCCTGACCTCAAATAATCCACCTGCCTCAGCCTCCCAGAGTGCTGGGATTACAGACGTGAGTCACCATACCCAGCCTGGACTTTCTTTAGCTAGGAAAAAATGACAGTATCACCATCACTTAGCATTCCTTCCTCCTAATGCATTTATTCAAAATATCTTACTACCATTAAAAATACTATATGTAAGCTTAGAGTACGTTAACATTTACCTAAGACACACAAATGAATCACATATATATGTACATATATTTGCTATTAATAGAAAGAGTTCCATAGATAATTTAATGTTTCTAAAAATGCATGTAATATGCTATGAAGTACTAACGTCATTTCAGTCTTTTGTACTGAAAACAGACTAATCGGAATATTGACTCTTAAAAACATCATGGGTAGATGGTAACAAGAAATCTTTGTGCCTTCCTGTCAATTGTGCTGTGAACCTAGAACTGCTCTAAAAAAATGAAGTCTTTAAAAAAAAAAAAAGAAGAAAGAAAAACATCATGGCACCTAATGAGTTAGTTTGACGAGTTAAGAAATGTATAATCACTCTAAAAAAATCTTTTCCCAGTGATTGGCCAGAATATGTTAACAATTATTTGACTCTTAAAAACCATATATTTAAAATAAGGTGATGGCAGGATAAAGATGGTGAGTCAAAAAAATGTAATTTTTTGCTTTCTGTTTTTAATCTTTAGAATGTTTTGATAATAGTTGAGAAAAGGTATTTAACTTTCATTAAACATACAATTGTCTTATGAAGATCTATGTTAATCAGGTCTATATTAAGATGGACTAATAAAAGTCTACTTTACTATAAACACACTGTTCCCTCAACAACCAGGCAGTTTAAAAAATAAAATTTCAAAATCTCTTAGCTGGACTGAGGTTTGAACTCATTTCCAATTATTTCTCACTTAGATGAGAGCCGTTTTGCAAATTAATCTTTCATGAAGCTAAGGGTCGATGTGCTTTTATTAGCCGCCAAACATGTTCAACTGGGAGACAACTGGAAGACCCATGATTAATGTGACTTGGTGTTTTTCCTAACATTTACTGCACCCATCAATAATGGTTAATGCAACAGCTTCCAGTAAGCAGCAGCCTTAAAAGCTCAAAAATCTCCAGTCATAAAAAACAAAAACATATTTGTTCTTCTTCCACACATAAGAAATGTCTTTCTCATAAAAACAAGAAAATTATACATGAAATACTAATACAAAAAACTACCACTATTCTTATGTAAGGGTAGGACAAAGCTATACTAGAGAGAAAGTCTGGGTAAAATAGGATAGGAGATTGAGAGAAAGCGATCCTGGGCCCTAGTCTTCATTCTGACACTGGCTGCGGTTCCTCTGTTCACTCTCTAACTTGAAACAAGGTTTCCTCAGCTAAAAAGCCAGACTGGTCCACAGGCCTCTCACTATAGCACAGGGCTAAGAGTTGGGATTCTGGTAGCAGCCTCCATGGATTCAAGTCCCAGCTCTTCTGCTTAGGTACTTCATGACCCTGGGCACATTTCTCAGCATTCAGTGCTCTGGTCTCCTTATCAAGAAAATGAGAATAACAGCAGTACTGTACCCACTTCACAGTGGTTGGGAGAAATAAATGAAAATCTATGGCCTGCTCAAAGTAAAAGATCAATAAATGTTAGTTTATTAATACTAATAATTTAAGTACATGAATAGTATTACTATAACCATTATTTTATTCTGAAAAAGAATGTTGGTGGTTTACAGTACAAGAAATTTAAAAGGAAAGAAATCAAGAAGAAAGGACAATAAAGGTATTAAGAACAATCTACAATTATAAAAGTACTGAATTAATTAATTAAAACAACTTGTTGAAGTCGCTTTTAAGTCAATCAAAATAACAAGGGGAATTGAAAATCATTTCAATTTGTATTGACCGAATATTTAAAACAATCAGAAATCAGAAATCCCAAGTCTTTCTGTTGCATTTGCTAAACATTAAAAGTTGAATGTGTAATACCAAACAGGCAACTAAAAATACATATATAATAAATTAAACAAGTGGAGAGAAATAAAGGTGAGAAAGAGGAAGAGAGAGAAATGATTTTGGGGGGTTGGGGCAACAGTCTAAACACCAAAGAGATCCCACCTTGAGCTATTCGGGAAGATGTTACTGAGGCAACAGATTTCTGCCAGTTGCCTTATGGCTGACTTCCTCTTGGGGATTATCACATGTGATTATTTCCAAGCTGCCACTTTCATCTCCTGGAGCAGAGGCCCAGTCTATGACTAACACTGACACTCAAAGCTTGGTTTTCTTTCCTGAAGAAACCGAAAGGGCAGCATTGCCCACATGGGCACCCACCCCTAGAAAGCACATCTGGGTTCCTGCCTATCTATCCCCAGGGGACTCCGTGCACATCTGTCTGTGGGGGGCCAAAGACTGACTTTTGTTGGCTGAGCCCTGTTACCACATCTGTGCTAAAATTCCTTCCAAATAGACCCATATTGAAAACTAATTTGCTTCATAGTTAGAACTTACTACAAATGTCTGTGTGTGCTGTAGTTTTCCTGGAGAAAGAGCTGCCAGTCTCTGTGTATCCTTCCTTTTTTTCTCTTTCTTTCTCTCTCTCTCTTTTTTTTAAATTTTACTTTAAGTTCTGGGATACATGTGCTGAACGTGCAGGTTTGTTACACAAGTATACATGTGCCATGGCGGTTTGCTGCACCTATCAACCTGTCATCTAGGTGTTAAGCCCTGCATGCATTAGGTATTTGTCCTAATGCTCTCCCTCCCCTTGCCCACCGCCTCCTGAAGGGCAGCCAGCTTTTACTAGTGTAGGCCAATCCCAGGTCTCTCATTCTGTGCTTTTTTCCTGGGTGACTTTGTCCATACTCATGGCTTCATCTACCACATAAAGAGTTGATTTCTCTCGGATTTCTCCTGACCTCCAGGCCAAGATACATAAACCCATACTACATCTTTACACCTGGAATTAGTTTCCCCACTCCTCTTCACTCTTACCTTAAATTCAACATGACCAGGTAAAACTCAGCACCCACAACTCCACATTACCCTTTCTTGCAGACTCCTCAACTCAGCAAATGATGTCAGAAAACCAGTTCCGGCAACTTGGGCATGCCTAAGTCTTATCTCTTTCATACCACCTGCATCCAACTGGTCACTAAACTTATTGATTCTGTTTAATAATCTCTCCGGTCTGTTCCCTCTGTGTGTCTTAGCTCACATTCTTATCTCATGGCTATTAAGCAGCAAACCAAATAGTTGCTTTTGGAATATCAAGATTATCCTTATTATATCTTCTACATTATTACTACAGTAAATCTTCCAAAAATGTAATGTCTTCATGGAAGCAGGTCCTCAGATATTAAGTAATTTGCCCAAGGCCATATAATCACTAAGACATTCAGGTTCAATGTAAATCTTACCCTCTTGCATTAACCCATGAATGCTGAACGAAATATACCTTCTGGGTCCCAGTTAAGAATCTCAGCAACAGCCTCTTTCCTAGATGGTTAGGGGAGACCACACTAGAAGTAAGAATGTGTCTCTTCCCTAAGGAAGACAGTTATCTCATAATATCACAATAATGCCACAGACAAATGCTTTGAATGGATGTGTAAGATAGAAGGGAAAACTTCTATCTGACTATGTGTTTCTTAAAGCCAGTCTACTTATAACTTTAGGGAGACATGTTTATTAAACACAGAACACTAATCTTTGACAACCAGTTATAGCTCCCTAAGAGTTTCTTCCTGCTTCCAGTTGGTGATCTGTCACTGGGAAATAGAATTTTGTTCCAAATACCAATTTAAAACAAATTTTATAAAGATTAGCTACAAAGTTAGCACTGAAAACTCTGGGGTTAGAGGTAAATGCAAAGACCTTATTTTTTACCATGGGATTCCTAAGATAATAAAGGCATTATTCTTCTATGAAGATTTAAAGATTTCCCTCCCAAAACTCCTAGCCATATTCCCCTCCTAATGTCAAACCTAACAGCATTTACTGTTTGTCATTCATTTTGGTACTAAATTATGTATTACCTTGCATCACTATCTAGTTTTGCCTTTTGGACATCTTAAAACTCTCAAGTTATAACCTTTTTGAATTCGTGTACCCCTAACAGTGCCCATCTTCATGGGTATTGCTTGTAACAGCACTCCGGAAGAATAATTTTTTAATTAATTTAACTAGGAATTTAATTGATATAACTGGCTAGGAGAAGAAAGGAGGGAAGATTTTAGCAAAGAGAAGGAACACAGGAAAAGGACCCCAAACATTAAATATCGCTTATAATAAAAGTCCATCAATAACATTATTTTGCATAATTAATGTGAACTCTAGCACTCCTAAATTTGATAATGCAGAGCTCCCAATAGTAACAAATTGAAACTGAGTGCACGATACATATTTTCAAATTACAGCAATTGAAATATGCATTAAAATGTATATTTTACACCTAGAATGACTCAGTAATTTATTCCAGTAATTATTTCAATGATGTCTTTTTTTCACCAAAGGTTTCATTCAGATCCACCTCCCATTGTTTCCCAACATTAAATTTAAAAATAAATTGAACAAAATCATCTACATTAAGAAACTTAGCATTGTATGAAGGTGTCCCCATGCTTGACTCCTTCTCTGCATCTGTCCATCATTTATAACATGCAAATAAGGAAGAGAAAGAATCTTTAAAAACTCTCAAATCTCTTGATGCTTTTTTTTTCAGTTTTGGGGAAAATCAATGGGCAATGCAGGTTGGCAAACAGGAAGATAAAGTATTCTATTTTTTGAGCCTCAGAGCGAAATTCCACCCACCTCAGCTAAAGAAATGGAGATAGCTATGTAGAATTTACTATCTTGATTCTGAAAAATATTGTGGCAGGAAGACGGCACTCTACTAAATCAGTTCTCAAAGTGTGGTCCAGGGAACACTTAAGAGTCCTTGAGACATTTTAAAGGGGTCCATGGAGTAAAAAATGATTTTTACAACAACCATAAAACATTTGCCATTTATACTCATATTTTTTCACAAATGTACGGTAGAGTTTTACAGAAGCTACAGGATATCACAACAGAAAGAATGAAAAGTAGATATGATTTTTCAGCTGTCCTCTATCAATCCAGATATTAAAGTGATTTGCAAAACATAAAATAATGTCACTCATCATAAAATTTGTTTGAGAAAAAAATATTTTGATGAAAAATATTAAGTTGACATGTAATAGTTTTGTTATTTAAAAAATTTTATAATTATCATAAAAATTTGTTTTAGCTGCTCCTATAATAGCAATAGCTATAATCCACATTAAAAGCTGTATGGAGGCCAGTCATCATGGCTCCAGCCTGTCATCCCAGCACTTTGGGAGGCCGAGGCAGAAGGATTGCTTGAGCTCAGGAGGAGTTTGAGACAAGCCTGGGCAACATGCAAAAACCCTGTCTCTACAAAAAATACAAAAGTTAGTTGGGTGTGGTGGTATTTCAGTAGTCCCAGCTAGCCAGGAAGCTGAGATGGGAGGATCACTTGAGCCCAGGAGGCCCAGGGTGCAGTGAACCAAGGTCATACCACTGCACTCCAGCCTGGGCGATTGAGTGAAACTCTACCACAGAAGAAAAAAAAAAAATCTGTGTGGGTATACCATCATTTTTAAGACTGTAAAGGGCTCTAGAAACAAAAAATATTTAAAATCACTGTACTACTATTTTGTTTGTTTTGAGAGAGGGTTTTGCTCTGTCACCCAGGCTGGAGTTCAGTTGCACTATAAAGCGATCCTCCCACCTCAGCCTCCCGAGTACCTGAGACTACAGGCATGGGCCACCACGCTTGGCTAATTTTTAATAGATACAGGGTTTCACCATGTTTCCAGGCTGGTCTCGAACTCCTGAACTCAAGTGATTTACCCACCTCGGACTCCCAAAGTGCTGTAATTACAGCCATGAGCCACCAAGCCTGGCCTAGTGGTTTTTGGAGTGGAAATCAAGCAATGACAAACGATGATCTTCTGTGGCCATCCTTTGGGGTCCTTTTCCTCTTTCCCTTCTCTTTGCTAAAATCTCCCCTCCTTTCTTCTTCTACCCAGTTAAATCAATTCAATTTCTAGTTAAATTAATTCAAAAATTATTTTTCTGGGAGGCTTTCAGGAGCAATACCCATGAAGGTGGGCACTGTTGGGGAAATAAAAATTCAAAGAGGTTATAATAACCTGAGAAGTTTTAAGATGTCCAGAAGGCAAAGTTAGATAGTGATGCAAGGCAATATATAATTTAGTATCAAGATGAATGACAAACAGTAAATGCTGTTAGGTTTGACATTAGGAGGGGAATATGGCTAGGAGTTTTGGGAAGCAAACCTTCATAGAAGAATAATGTCCTTATTTATCCATTGTCTGCCTATTTACCAAATAAATACATGATATCTCAAAAAACACACACAGAGCAATTAGGGAAAAAAAGACAATAAATTTAGGATGCATGGCAAATATGATGAGGCTAAAATAGAAAAACATATACTAAGATCCAGGACTGACTTTATAATTTGCAGAGCACAGAGCAAAATGAAAATACAAGGTTCCTTGTTAAAAAATAAGGATTTCAGGACAGCAATATTAAACTGGGGGCATTAAACCAGGAACATGGCCCTTCTAAATGTAGAGCCCTATGTGACTACACAGAACGCGCATCTAGGAAGCCGGCTCTGCTAAAGTCTTCCATAGTTGCTTACTTTTGGTCCTAAATACAATTTGAAGCTAACTATAAGACAAAACAAAGAGAGGAAATATTATCATTTTACAATTCACAGCATTCATTATCATGGAGTGCCATGAAAAGTTATCAGAATCACATTAGAATATAATTTTAACTTTAAAAGGGGGATTGAAGTTTATTTCATCTAAACCATTTCATTTCTCAGTGCAAGAAATGGAGTCCCAGAGATGCTACAATTTGCCAAGGGACACAGATTGTGGTGAAGATCAAGGTAAAATTAGAGCCCAGTCGGCTCATTCTCACCAGAATACAGACTAATAGGAGGTCTTTCCTCCTCTCATAACCTCTCTACCTTCCATTCCCTTCCATCCATGTGCAACAGCAAACAAAACAAATTAGCAAAACATTTTTTGAATGTTTAGAATTTGTCATGTATTTTGCCACACATTTCATTCTTGCAACTGCTTCATGCAGGAAGAATTATTACTATGCCCATTTTAGAGAAAAAGAAACTTACAATTACATAACTTGCACTATGCCATACAAATAGAATTTGAACCCAGGCGATGTGACTTGCTCTTCTATTTCCAATCTTTCCTTCTGTTCTCCTAGACATGGGTCCTAGAGTGTCCCTTTTGAAGGACTAAACTGAGCGCACAAATTTAGAAAACAAAAAAAATCTAGGTATCTAGTCCATCCCCTTCACTTTACAGTTAAAGACACTGAGGACTGTGAGAGGATGTATAACTTGTGAAGATCACTAGCAAGAAACTGCCAACTTTTGATCAATACTCTTATTTTCATTTCCCCCAAATTTACTGTGTATCAGAATAATCCTGGGAGCTTTTTAAAAATACAGAATCCAGTCGGGTGCAATGACTCACACCTGTAATCCCAGCACTTTGGGAGACCGAGGTGGGCGTCAGGAGTTCAAGACCAGCCTGGCCAACATGGTGAAACCCAGTCTCTACTAAAAATTAAAAAAAAAAAAAAAAATTAGCTGGGCATGGTGGCATGCGCCTGCAATCCCAGTTACTCAGGAGGCTGAGGCAGGAGAATCGCTTGAACCCGGGAGGTGGAGGTTGCAGTGAGCTGAGATGGCACCATTGCACTCCAGCCTGGGCAATAAGAGTGAAATGCCATCTCAGAAAATAATAATAATAATAATAATAATGTTAAAATAAATAAATAAAAATATGGAGTCCTAGGCTCCCTACCAGACCAGAAGTCCAGATTTCTTGAGATCAGGGCAGGACCCAGAAGCTTTTCTAATAGCTCTGTAGATGACTTGCACAAACCAGGCAAGCATCAGTCAATGAACTGGAGTGAGAGTCCCTGTCCGACAACATCCAGCCATTCCTTCAACACCAGTGAAATCTACCCCTTTATGTAATGGGAAATACAACAACGTGACTGCAGTTTAGCATCTCTGAACTAGATTGAAAGCAATAAACCAGGCAACACCAAAATCAATGCTTTAACTCTCTGCAACCTGTTTTGAGTACGTAATCAGCATTTTCAAGAAGGATGGGTCGAAAGAACAAAAAGAAGCAGAGACACACTCTTTAGAATCATACCATGAAAGGTAAGAAAGGGTTTGAGCTACAGCAGTGTCTAGTGGGCATGTGAAGCAGTAGATATATGGAAAAACAATTGGCAGGGGAAGAATGTGGGAGTAGGGGAAGATGAAAAGACCGTAACTGATTTCTCAAGGGAGCCAGAAGGCACCTAGACTTCTTTATTGAAATAGTAGTTCCTTTAGGTACATAGTGGTCAAATTTGTGGTGGTTTTTAGGCTGAAAGTATACTGGATAATAATCTTCAAATATGTCTGTTTGTAAATAATCTTTAAAAGTTGTTAATAATCTAGTTAATAATATGTAAGCTGAAGTATTGAAGGATGGTGAACTGATAGCTGCAATTTACTTTGAAATGTATCAAAAGTAAAATGGATTTATGGGCCAGGTGGCGTGACTCACATCTGTAATCACAGTACTTTGGAAAGCCAAGGTAAAAGGATTGCTTGAGGCCAGGAGTTCAAGACCAGCCTCAGCAACATAACAAGACTCCTTCTCTACAAACAAACAAACAAACAAACAAAAAATTAGCCAGGTATGGTAGTGGCACACCTGTAGTCCTAACTATTCAGAAGACTGAGACAGGAGGACCACTTGAATCCAGGAGTTCAAGATTATCGTGAGCTGTGAAGGCACCACTGCACTCCAGCCTGGACAATAGATTTTCTCAGTCCAAGAAATGGAATACCAGAGACACTGTCTCTAAAAAAGAAAAAAAAGTAAGATGGATTTATTGATAAATAGAGTGATGGATAAATATGTGACAAAGCAAGTATAGTAAAATGTCATTGGTAAAATCTAAATTGTGTGTATATGAGTATTCACTCTAAACTTCTCTCAACTTTGCTATATGTTTGAAATGTTTCATAATAAAATATTGAGGGATAAATGTGTTTAATAAAAGTATCCAGCTGGGCACAGTGGCTCACGCCTATAATCCCAGCACTTTGGGAGGCTGACGTGGGAGGATTGCTTGAGCCCAGGAGTTCGAGACCAGTCTGGGCAACATATTGAGACAGCATCTCTATTACTTAAAAGTAATAATGATAATAAATAATTTTTTTAAAGTATACAATGCCAGATGACACTATGTCCACCCCTTGAGAACTTCTGAAACAAAAATCAAGAAATAACTACCAGTCATGGTGACTCACGGCAGTAATCCCAGCACTTCAGGAAGCCAAGGCAGGTGGATCATTTGAGCCCAGGAGTTGGAGACCAGCCTGGCCAACATGGCAAAACCCCATATCTACAAAAATACAAAAATTAGCTGGGCATAGTGGCACACACCTGCGGTCCTAGCTACTCAGGAGGCTGAGATGGGAGCATTGTGGGAGCCCAGATGGTCAAGGCTGCAGTGAGTCATGCACTCCAGTCTGGGTGACAGAGCAAGATCTTATCTAAGAAAAAAAAAAAAAAAAAAAGGAAAGAAAGACAACCTAAAGTTGGAGGGAAACACACACACACACACACACACACATATATATAATAAATCCTAATGCATATATATATATATGCAGTCAGGCCCCCTGCCCCATATCCATGTGTTACACAACCAGGAATAGAAAACATTTGAAAACAAATTGCCTCTGTACCAAACACATATAGACTTTTTTCCCTTGTCATTATTTCCTAAATTATGCAGTATAACAACTATTTACATAATTTTGTATTAGGTATTATAACTACTCTAGAGATAATTTAAAGTATACAGAAGGATTGGCATAAGTTATAGGCAAATGTATGCCATTTTATATCAGGGACTTGAGTGGATTTGTTATCCAAGGACAGTCTTGGAATAATGCCCCATAAATACTGAGGAATGCCTGTATATTTCTTGTATTTCTTTAAGTCATGATTTCTCAATTATTGGTTTCCAAATGTCCTCATTCCCTTCTGGAAACCATGAAAAACAGGATACTGTGGAGTTTCACACATTAAGATGAGGAAAATCCATTTCTTCCCACAAAAGGCAAAAATAATTGGAATAGAAAATTACCATTTACTCCTTGTTAATAAATCCTAATGCATTATCCATAAATAAAACATACATCAAGCTCAAATGACAATTCTTGATTTCAGTTCTAAACCAAGGACTTAGAAAGTGAACTCTAAGCAAGGAATTTTCACTTCTCCACATTGACCCTAGAAAGTATTCTTCAAAAAAGAAATACATGTAGCAAACAATATATAAAGATAGCTAATCTGTCTGGAAGTGAACAATTTATTTTTGCGTGGTTTCCATTTCCATCCCCTAACAGATGTCTTCTAGGGCACAAGGATGGGATGGTAGGTGTGTGCTCTCCTGTTTTGTCTTTATAATTCCTACCTAATTCCCTATCTCACTCTGCTTCTTCAGTGCCCAAGATTTTTATTGGATATCTCCAGAAATCCCCCCACAAATGAGAATGACCAGTACTTTCCTGCAGAATCCTTCACTTGACCCCTGAGCATATAACACACTATAGATGGGACCTTATTCTTTTAAATGAGCCTTATGTTTCTGCGGCTTCTGCTTACTAACAAGACAAATAGAACAACAGCCCATCTTCAGATAAGACTGAATTCTTTCCTCCTTTTAAATTACTATTGAACTCTTCAGTGGAGTAGAAAAACCATGACAGCTGCTGCAGATTTATTCTGTTTTGGAAGAAACCAGTGTTTCCATACCTCTTGGATTATTTCAGTTCATGTTTATCTTGACCTACCATCCCTTAATGAAAAACTGGAGGCTGTTCTTTAGAAATATTTATTTTATTTTGTTGGTCCCTCAACTAAGAAGGAACCAAACTTTTTAGTATCTGTTTACTCCATACTGGGCATTCCTTCTCAAGGCCTACATTTGGAGCAGCATTACACTGATCATTGTGACATCTAAATTCAGTTCCTTATTCAACAAATATTTATTATGTGCTCTTGGGCCAGGTATTGTATAATCACTGAAAAAAAAATAACAATATCTCTCATATTTAATTCATAGTTTAAAAGAGGAAGATCTGTAGTTATTTCAGTGTACAATGAGGTAAGTTTTGCCCTAACAGTATGTTTTCACTTCTAACCGTATTTTAAACAGTTATTCAAATAAATGCAAGCCATTATCACCCAGCATATTTTAACATTTTTAAAATGCATACCTTGATCATCCCCAATAATTATAAAGGCAGGACATGAAATTGAATGAACGTTGACAGTTTATCAGTCATATAATGTTATTCACGGGAGGAAAATATTCATAAATTTTAGGTTTGGTTTAAGATGCCAGGAGCCAAAAAATAATAATAATATTTTTTAAAAAAGCTAAAATACTTTTTTAAAAAAGGTGATCACAGGAACCTGTTATAGAAACATCTTGTTTATTGGAATGCCAAGAATTAAATACAGAATAATAACACTATTTAATAGCTGGAGTATGTGAAGTTTTTCTCCTAATAATAATCTAAAATTTTAGATTTTTTAACTTCAGGTATGCAGAGTTATAATTAACACCAGAAGTTCAAACTTGGGAACACAGAGAAGAAAAATAATATACAACTACTGAGGGTCCCAAGGTACTCAAAATATTCATTGCAACAACTACAGGATCAAAATTGCTAGCATCATGACTGTTGGCAGCTCACCCATTACACCAGCAATCATATCCACTTATGGCCAAGCTCAGTATTGATTTGCTTACGGTGCTCTATTTCTATAAGACCAAAACCTCGCTTAAGTCTGTTATTGGAATTCTTTTTATCAAATCATCCTCAACAAAAATTACTTTCTGATATTTAGACTCTAACTCTTAAAGATACTCAAGGGAGATCAAATGATCACTTACTTGCTTTTTAACTCCATCTTATATAGAGAAAAAAAGCAAAGTATAAGATAATAAATTTCAGATCATTGGTTCAGATTTATTATTGATGTTACTATTAGTTGGTTCAAGATGTTCCTATTAGTTGGTGCCACTAATAGTAATAATAACCTCAAGAAAAATCCTGTGGAAAACTGTATCAGCCGCCCCCACACAACTTCCTAAAAAATTTACACCCATCTAGGGCTTTTCTTCTGCATTCCAGAATTTGTTTTGAGTTTTCAGTATATGATGACTCAGGTGTTAGGCTTCTGAAAGTCACTTCTGCTATGTGTGTTTCCCCTAAATTTCATATATTTAATCCCTAAATCCCAATGTGATAGAATTTGGAGATGGGGTCTTTGAGAAGTAATTAGGTTAGGAGGCTAGTAGTATCTTATGATGGGATTAGTGTTTTTCTAAGAAGAGACAAGAGAAAGATTTTTTTTTTTTTTTTTTTGTCTCTCTCTCCTCTACCATTTGAGGACACAAAGTGTGGCTGCCTGCAAACCAGAAAGAGATCCTCACCAGAACTGAGCCATACTAGCACCCTAATCTCAGAATCCAAGCCTCCAGAACTAGGAGAAATAAATGTATGTTATTTAAGTCATTCCGTTATATTAATTTATTTCAGCAGCCCAAAATGAATAAGACACCTCCCATCTAGTAAGATAGCCCAGCTTATAATTTCTGTTAAGGTGAGATCTTACAAGTTTCAAAATCTGTTATTTCTCTGGCTTGGTAAATTGGTTGTGTTTATTCTTTTTGCCTTCAATTTAGCTATCAACCCAGCAAAATCTAACTTTCAGCACCACTCAACAGAATTTGCTTTCATTAAGATCCTTAATAATTTCTAGTTTCCAAACGAAAATAATTTTTTCTTCACTACTATTATTAGACATAGCTGCTGAACTTGACCAAGCCTTCCACATCATGAAAGAATTTCACTTTCTTGAATCTCACCCTTCTTGCTCTCTTTATACCTCTCTGACCGTCTTTCTGTGGCTGTCATGGATTTCCAGCCCTTTATTAATCATTAGATGTAAGTGCATCTAAGGACTCCATGCTTAATATATGTTTATTTACTGTTCTTTTATGTTCTGATGGAACCTGTTATGAGCTAAATTGTGTTCCCCAACATACCTCACACAGTGACTGTATCTGGAGACAGGGCCTGTGAAGAGGTCATTAAATTAAAATGAAACCATAGGAGTAGACCCTAATCCAACTTGATTGACGTCTTTATAAGAAAAGGAAATTTGGGCCAGGTATGGTGGCTCATGCCTGTAGACCCAGCACTCTGGGAGGCTGAGGCAGGCAGATCACTTGAGGTCAGAAGTTTGAGACCAGCCTGGCCAACATGGTGAAACTCTGTCATTACTAAAAATTCAACAATTAGCCAGGCGAGGTGGTGTGTGCCTGTGGTCCCAGCTACTTGGGAAGCTGAGGTGGGAGGATCACTTGAGCCCAGAGGGCAGAGGTTGCAGTGAGCCAAGATTTTGCCACTGCACTTCAGCCTGGGCAACAGAGTAAGGCTCAGTTTCAACAAAAACAAAAAGCAAGGAAGGAAGGGAGGAAGAAAGGAAGAAAGGAAGAAAAAAGGAAGAAACGAAGGGAAGGAGGGAATCTGGACACAGAGAGAGAGACCAGGGGGCCATGCACACAGAGGAAAGACCATGTGAGAACACAGCAAGAAAGGCAGCCATCTGCAAGCCGAGGGAGGCCTCAGAAGAAACCATTCCTACTGTAAACACCTTGACATTAAATTTCCAGCCTCCATAACTTTGAGAAAATAAATTTCTGTTTTGTAAACCACACAGTCTGTGATATTTTGTTATGGCAGTCCTAAAAAAACTAATATAGCTTCCAAATCTCTCTCTCCAAATCTAAGCTTCTCCTTTGAGAGACAAAATTACATATTCAATTTTCTGTTGCACATAGGCATACAGGTTACATATACAAAAAACACTTTAACTTGACCTGTTCTTATTCAGATCTATCCTTGTATCTAAATTCTTTTCTCTACTTGATGGTCTATCTCTAGAAAACTAAATACTGGAAGTCATGAACATTTTAACCACTAAATTTTCTCAAGTCTGGGCTTCCTTCTTCAGGCCTACTAATACTGTTCTAGTTTGTGAAAACATTTCTAAAAATGGCCTATGAAGACAAATTGCATCAGAAATACCAAGGGTGAGGGAATATTAAAAATGCAGACACCACTTTGTTTCCATTTTTTTAAAATTTGAGAATTAACTGGATACCATCTAGTCCAGATCATTTTTAAAACACTTTAAATTAAAACATTATTCCCAAACTTGAAATCCCCCATTTCTGCTAATATTATTACTTTGGGAACATTTCTTCCAAAACCAGTTAACTGAATTGATATTAGTTCTCAATATAAGACCTTATCAGAAGGGTTTTTTTGTTGTTGTTGTTTTTGTTATTGTTTTTTTGCGACCGAGCCTCACTCTGTCACCCAGGCTGGAGTGCAGTGGCATCGTGTCGGCTCACTGCAACCTCCGTCTCCTGGATTCAAGCAATTCTCCTGCCTCAGTCTCCCAAGTAGCTGGGATTACAGGCACCCACCACCACATGGCTAATTTTTATATTTTTAGGGGTTTCATCATGTTGGCCAGGCTGGTCTCGAATGCCTGACCTCAGGTGATCCCCTCGCCTCGGCCTCCCAAAGCGCTGGGATTATAGGCACGAGCCACTGAGCCCAGACAGAAGGTTTTTGTAAGTTGAAATACATTAATAGTTGCCTCCTTCTTATCATACATCTATTATTCTTTTAAATTTGAATAAACAGGTTTACTTTTCCTCCTATAAAAATGTTGCCTGCCAGGCAGTGCTGCAGGAAGGTTTAACTCACTTTATCTTCGTCCAAACTAGGGTGCATAGATTGTGACCAGAATATAACTAACACTAATAATTTTGTGTCAGATACATACGTGTGTATTTGATAGACTGCAACATAAAAAAATTGTCGTGGGACATGGCCAAAAAACTTGGATGCCACTAGTTTAATTTATTGCAATACATACACAATTTCTACAAAGTACGCTTACATATGAATTCTTGAAGCAAGGCGGGATGGGGGAGGGGGAAAGAAAAAGAGCTATGTTTTTCACCCATCCCACTTCACATGAGTAAAGAACTCTCTGTAAGGTCAAAGTCTAAAATGTGTTATTTCTAGTCCCTTTCTTGTCAGTCATCAGTCAAACTAAATTTTCAATTGTCATTTATGTTTGCACTTCATTACTTTTGAAGACCAGAGCCTTTGTAACATATTAAACAGTAAAAGCCATTAAGCCAGTACAAAACAATGCAAAGGCTTGAGGCTATCTATCAAGCTTTAACTATTAGTGCTCTAGGTTGAGAGGTCAGTGCCCTTGCCTGAGGGCACATCCTTGCAACAGCCTTTGAAGCATTAGCTCCAATTTTACTACAACTGAAAACACTTCTATTCACAGACTCAGGTTTCATTTTAAACACAAAGTGAGCTCTTTTTAAAAAGAGGCTCTAGTTGTCCAAACCCGTAGAATGCACAACACCAAAAGTGAACTCTAATGTAAACTAAGGAGTTTGGGTAATGACGGGTCAATGTAGGTTCATCAGTTGTAACAAACTTACCACTCTGGTGTGGGAGGTTGATAACAGGGGAAGCTATGCGGTATGGGAGCAGGGAGTACATGAGAAATCTCTGGATCATCTGCTAATTTTGCTGTGAATCTAAAACTGCTCTACAAAATAAAGTATAATAATTTTTTTAAAGGAGTGTAAGTGCATTTGAAAACATCACTGATTCTACTATTCCAGTAGCTGATGATGCAGTTTGAATTACCAGTGCATATGGGTTCTCAATTTTTCTGTCTCTTTTTTTTTTTTTTTTTTTTTTTTTTTTTTTTTTTTTTTTTTTTTTTTTTTAGCTGGAGTCTCACTCTGTTGCCCAGGCTGGAGTGCAGTTGCGCGATCTTGGCTCACTGCAACCTCCACCTCCCGGGTTCAAGTGATTTTCCTGCCTCAGCCTCCTGAGTAGCTGTGATTACAGGTGCCCACCACCACACTCAGCTAATTTTTGTATTTTTAGTAGAGACAGGGTTTCACCATGTTGGTCAGGCTGGTCTCAAACTCCTGAGCCCACCTCGGCCTCCCAAAGTGCTGGGATTACAAGTATGAGCCACCACGCCCAGCCAATTTTTCTGATTCTTGACAGTCGCTTTTGGGTTATTTCATCACTCAGGTAAAGTGTTTAAACATAAAAGGCAAGCCATCTTTTCACTTTTCCACTAGAGATAATAAGCCCTAGAAGAATGTTTGAGTTACGCTGAGTTTACTTTGGAACCTTTTTCATTCTATTCTAGCCAAGCTTTGAACATGAGCATGAACTAGAATGAGTATGTGAAATATAGAAAAGTTCAGAAAGCTGAAGAGACTCTCTTGCCTAAGACAAATGAACAGTTCACAACTGCCTAGCTAGACTCCTATACCGTCTGAATCTTAAGGGTTAGATTAAGAGTAATAGACATAGAGTAATCAATGTCATCTTTCCATGTTGCTGATTGCCTTCCTCAAGATATGCAAAGCAAGATGTGTCTTTGCTGTGTTGGTAGATTTTATCCTTCACTTTTATTTCTGTGCTAAACAGTAGATGATCATGACTTGATTTTAGAAAGAAATAAAATGGCTTTCTAAGATATTTATAATTCTGAACGGGGAAAAAAGTTCATATACAATTCCAAAGGACAACATATTTAACCACACTTTAGATTTGGAAAACGTTTCCATCTTTGCCTGCATGTTGACTTGTGGCACACTGGCAACTTGTTAGCCCCCTTGCCATAATGAAGCATCAATATTTGATACATGCGCTTAAAGTACACGTAAGCCCCTGGAAGTTTCCTTTCTCATCATTCTATTCCATAACCATAGCACTCCGGCCTTTTATTTGTCACTCTGTAATCATAATAGCTAATACTTATATAATGCTTTTTATGTGCCAAGCACTATTTCAGATGTATTCCATAAAATAACTCTCATTTAATATTTATAACAACCTTCTGAGATAAGTACTCTGTAATGATATAGATTTCTTCCTGGCTTCTGCAGTAGTCTGTGCATTCCTTGAGAGTGAGGATTTTGTGGTTTTGCTTTTGATTAAAACAACAACAACAACACAAAAACAAACAAACAAAAACAAATGGAATTTTGCTTTTGTTTGTTGTAAACAGCACATTTTCAAAGGTGTTAATTTCAAAGAAACTTCTGCTTATTCAAGACAAAATGCGAACATTTTCCATAGATTTATAACATTTCCCAATTCATTTCTTTTTGAAGTTTATTTTTAAGGTAATTTGGGAGCATTATAGGCAATATTTTAGTTAGTACAGTTGCAAAGAGAAACAGAATCAATTACTTGGCAGTTTCTCTGGCTGGGGGTAAAACAAAAATTCTCAAATTTAATATATTTCTGAATGATCTATGAATAGCATTCTATAGCTTTTACATAAAGTTTCGCAGGTGAAGTGTGCTATATTATACATAGAAAATCTTCTGTGCACATGACCTTTTTTTCTTCTATGTGGTTTAAATTTTAAACTCTGAAGGAGGTACTATTTTTGAAATAGGAAAAAAGTCAACTATTCATTAAAGAAAGACTTCCAAATAGCAGAGAAGACAAGCTCTCATTTCTGCTTTTCATTTTTGTTACATACAGCAATTTGGACAGAAGCATTTATCTCTTGGGGCACATGGTCTTCATTTGAATTAAGTTTCAAATTGGGTCACTATATCAATGCATACATATTAACGAATACTCTTTTAGACTTCAATATATTAAAATATAATAACTCCCTTGGAACTCTTAATTTCAAAAGACAATAATATAGGTTTAAACAGTCATTTACCCCTCATCCAATTTCTTTGCTAGACTACATAAATCTTATAGTTAGCTATCAGCCTATTGAACTACTCTCCAGAGATATGAGTTAAGATACAGGGTACAGATTTAAGGTACTGCCTCTCTGTTCATCTGGGAATATTAGGGCTTCACTTAAATAGTAGAAATTTCTGTGCTAATGGCCAAAGCAAAACATTAATGTCAATGGAATTCAAGGTTTAACTCAGAGAAACTTCTATGAAGCTGGCAAAAGCAAAACATTAATTTCAGTAGAATCTTGGTTTCACTCAATAGCAGTCTGTTAGAGTGACATATTGACCCCTTTCTACTTATCAGAAGATGGTTTGAATCATAATTCCAATAGACACAATCCTGAGCCCCATAATCCTGAATGCTAAAATCCCAAGACATCAAAATTTCAAAAATATAATTCTGAAAAATGTAATTTAAAAAAATAATTTTTTGCAATGGGGTCTTAGTGTGTTGCTCAGGCTGGTCTCAAACTCCTGAACTCCAGGAATCCTCCTGTCTTGGCCCCCCAAATAGCTGGGACTACAGGCTTATGCCACCATGCCTAGTCTAAAAAATTATTTAAAAGACATTCATTTACATTTTTAAAGAGAAATTTATTTGAGAAGTCCATAAAAATATATCAGACTACTTCATAGGCCACTTTACACAATGAAATAGGCATTAATAACAAATATTTTTGCAAGCATATATACCCAGTTACATTAATTATGGTTACATGGGTACAACAATTATGAACATACTATATTCATAAGGAAATTGGTAAAAAGTGCAATGTATAAACACACATCACAACGGTAATTGTGTGCACCCAGCTTTATAAGTGTGATCATCTGAAATATCGTGACAGACAACCTGAGTCATCTGACAAGATTTATCAGAAACTATGATGGGTCACTACTGCATATGCAGCCACCCAAATAGCTAAGAACTTGAGAAATTGTATCTTTCACAAATGTAGATGTACAAGAAGGACATCTCTTCATTTATTGAGTAAGTTTCAATGTTTTTACACACATGCTTAATGCTTACACAAAGTCGACATTGTGATAACACTCTTTTGCAAAGTCAAATTTGCAAAAAATGAATAAAATGAATTAGAACTCTCTAAAAGTCTTTACAAAATGTATGCTTCCAGTATTAGAAAGGATGTAAAACTAAAATACATAGCATAATGATGTGTAAAATAATGCTGACGATTTAAAATAGTTGGGGGGGGTGGAGAACTTAAAGAAAAAAGACCTCAAAACACCAAAAAAGAAAATTGGACAAACAGTATTACATTATGGGAAATTGCACAGAAGTAGTATGTAAGAGCTAGTCAACTTTCATGATCAACTGTATTTTGAAGTTTTGCATTGTGATGAATAGCTGTTTATTTATTTATTTCTTTATTTTTAGGGCATTGCTCACCTAGGAGAATATGTTTACATTCGTGTTCTATGTGGTGCTGCTCTTTTTGAAATCCTCTGGCCGGGCGCAGTAGCTCATGTCTGCAATCCCAGCACTCCGGGAGGTCAAGGCAGGTGGATCACTTGAAGTCAGGAGTTTGAGACTAGCCTAGCCAACATGATGAAACCCCATCTCTATTAAAAATACAAAAATTAGCTTAGCATGGTGGCATGTGCCTGTAGTCCCAGCTACTCTGGAGGTTGACGCAGGAGGATCGCTTGAGCCCAGGAGCTGGACACTGTAGTGAGCCAAGAGCGTGCAACCTGGGCTACAGGAATGAAACCCTGTCTAAAAAAAAAAAAAAAAGAGAAAGAAAAGAAAAGAAAAGAAAGAAAGAAAGAAAGAAAGAAAGAAAGAAAGAAAGAAAGAAAGAAAAGAAAAGAAAAGAAAAGAAAAGAAAAGAAAAGAAAAGAAAAGAAAAAAGGAGAAATTCTTCTCTGATTCCATATCCACCAAGATAAGCATGCTCTATCAAATCTTCCCATCTTCTGTGCCATGCTTCTATTTTGTTTGGGGTATGCGGAAATCCATTAAACATGCACTCATATACGGGCCACAGATTTCAGGGAAACAATACTAGTGATTGACCAAAAAAAAAAAAGTTGCCTAAGTGTCCTTTTACCCTACCATGCACATAATTATTTACAAACTAGTCAGTAACTTCATTTGCTTATTCAGACAAATGCAGCTTTAATTCATTCAAAGCTCCTAAAATTCCATCAGCTGGAAGGAAATTCCAATGCAGACACCTGACACATTTTTAAACTGAAGTTTTCATTGTGGCCATATCATGTGGCAATCTACACATCTGATTTTTTTGCCAAATGCATTGGGTTGAATGGACAAAACAAACTATTGGTAACATCTTGAAATTCACTTTTAGAAGCCTTGATTGTACCTAATTCCAAATCTGTCATTATGGTTTGGGGATTCAATTGTAATTCATTTTCTTCTGCAAGTCCATCAAATCTTCAAATAAATGTTTATAAAGTGCTTCATTTCTTCCACTCATTAAAACATAAATAAGGCTAGGTGCAGTGGCTCACAGCTGTAATACCAGCATTTTGGGAGGCCAAGGCAGGAGCATTACTTCAGTCCAGGAGTTAGAGACCAGCCTGGGCAACATGGCAAAACTCTATCTTTACAAAAAAAAGTACAAAAATTGGTCAAGTGTGGTAGCACTCGCCTGTAGTTCCAGCTACTCAGACTGAGGCAGGAGGATGGACTAAGAGCCCAGGAAGTTGAGGGTGCAGTGAGTCGTGATAGTGCCACTGCACTCCAGCCTGAGCAATAGAATGAGACCTTGTCTCATAAAACAAAAATTCATGAATGAGACCAGGCATGGTGGCTCATGCCTATAATCCTAACACTTTTGGAGGCCAAAGCAAGAGGATCACTTAAGTCCAGGAATTTCAAGACCAATTTGGGCAATATAGTGAGACCTCATCTCCATTTAAAGAAGAATAATCGTCAGCCGGGCGCGATGGCTCAAGCCTGTAATCCCAGCACTTTGGGAGGCCGAGACGGGCGGATCACGAGGTCAGGAGATCGAGACCATCCTGGCTAACACGGTGAAACCCCGTCTCTACTAAAAAATACAAAAAACTAGCCGGGCGAGGTGGCGGGCGTCTGTAGTCCCAGCTACTCCGGAGGCTGAGGCAGGAGAATGGCATAAACCCGGGAGGCGGAGCTTGCAGTGAGCTGAGATCCGGCCACTGCACTCCAGCCCGGGCGACAGAGCAAGACTCCGTCTCAAAAAAAAAAGAATAATAATCGTCATTATTCAAAAATTTAAAAAAATAAGTAAATAAGTTCTAGAATTTTCAGATTCAATCAGGGCATGAATTAGGCATAATTGATAAGAAACATAGTAGGGACGGTTTTGAAGGTGCCATCCATTAGCCAAAGTGAAGCATGCACTAGTTTGTCTATGTTAAATTTAGTGGTAAATATAGGAAATCTATCTTCTTCCACAGTCAAATCCCTAACCAAGAATAGTTCACCACCTTATGTACATTATAAGCACTGGAGAAACTTCCATATCAGCAAGTATATTTAGTGCAGGTCACTGAGCCTGTTGAATTATTTTTATCCTATGACAAAAGGTGTTTTTGGAAAGCAAGCATGGTCCCGTGTGTAAAGAGACAGATATTGTACACAATTGAGTAATTTGGCAGGGGGGATTTCTTGTATTTTTCACCTGCTTTTTTTACTCCCTCTATGATCTTTGAAACACTGGAAACATGAGGGCAGGTCTTCCCTACCTAGTCCTCTCAGACTCACAAACATATCTCCTCATCGACACACCCGTAAAAATGCTTTACTGGTTTTACAAGTATTCTTTTATCCAGTTAAGTTGACAACTAAAATTAAGTCCACAAGTCCACCCCTTATCAGTTGAAACCCATACGAATCTCCTTAAACCATACTTCATTTCCAAATAAAGACAATAACAAGATAATAGTTTTACCTAACATGATCCAACTAAGATGATGCAACTATTCTGCAAACAACAAAAAATACATTAATTTCTTCTCCAAAATTCGACTTTTCGGATTTCAACATCTGAGATTTTAATCTTCTGGAGTGTGATTTTCAGTATTTTTGATGTTAAAGATTTTGATATTTCAGGGTTTGCAGCATTCAGAATGTTGGTGTTTGGGATTTTGTCTTGGGATTGACTTGACTAGTACCATCAGATAACTTGTTTTGCTTTTCTTTTCTTTTCTTTTCTTTCTTTTTTTTTTTTTATCATACTTTAAGTTCTGGGATACATGTGCAGAACATGCAGGTTTGTTACATAGATATATACATGCCATGGTGGTTTGCTGCACCCATCAACCTGTCATCTACATTAGGTATTTCTCCTAATGCTATTTCTCCCCTAGCCTCCTACCCACTGACAGGCCCTGTTCTGTGATGTTCCCTTCCCTGTGTCCATGTGCTCTTGTTGTTCAATTCCCACTTATGAGTGAGAACATGTGGTGTCCGGTTTTCTATTCTTGTGTTAGTTTGCTGAGAATGATGGTTTCCAGCTTCATCCATGTCCCTGCAAAGGACATGAACTTATCCTTTTAATGGCTGCATAATCTTCCATGGTGTATATGTGCCACATTTTCTTTATCTAGTCTATCATGACTGCGTAGTATTCCATGGTGTATATGTGCCACATTTTCTTTATCCAGTCTACCATTCATGGGCATTTGGGTTGGTTCCAAGTCTTTGTTATTGTGAACAGTGCTGCAGTAAACTCAATTAATCAGGATTATTATAATACCTTGGCATATCTACCTTTCAGATAGAAAGTAGTACGGTGACCACTTATGATACAAATGTCAAATTCAGTTTAAACAGGATAACATAATTTTCTCAATATCAAAAGAAGATAAAAGAGTCAAAACCTGATGTTATCCTACTTTCATGAAAGAAAACTTCTAAACAAAGTGCTGGATGAACCACAGGGAGCATGTTCATTTGGGTAAATCCTTCCACTTGGAGAGAGATCAAGTAGGCAGAAGAATTCTACCTGTTTATTTTACATAGATTACTCACTTTTGTGTAAGACTGAGACTTAACATTTAATCAGTCCTTAGCAGTGAGATAACTCTCTCTAGTGTCTATGAATGCTTTTATAATCCTTGACTATCAACATTGAAAAATGTAGATAGAATTCTAAATATAAATATATATATTTGTATGCTTTCTTACTGCTCTACTTGTTCCATAAAAATAAACTATGGTTTTCCAGTAAGAATAGATGTCTTGGAGCCAGAGATAAACTAGATTTAAACGCTTTCTTTGCCATAGAGGTGAAATATTTTGCCTCTCTGAATGTTGGTGTAATACGTAAAATAGGCACAACTCTGTTTAGATCATAAGGTTATTGCAAAAGATGAATAAATTATCCCATGTAAAGACACTTATACAACAGTAGATATTTAATAAGTGTCAACATAATATAAAAATAAATATAACCATTCAGGAAGATCCTTCTGGGCAGGAATGGTGTTTTATGTTCTCCATATTAAATAAGGAGTCAGGTATGTTGTCATGCAAATAGAAGATAAATTGTCCGCAGTTTAAATTATAACAATACAAATCACATGAAAGATTTTCAGAAGAAAATTTTGATGGCAAACAGCCATAACTGAAAGCTATGTTATGAAAACATATGTATGT
>NW_012114899.1:2285414-2291342 GCF_000951035.1 Colobus angolensis palliatus | reverse complement strand
TTTTTTGAGACAGAGTCTTGCTCTGTTACCCAAGCTGGAGTGCAGTGCATGACCTTGGCTCACTGCAACCTCCGCCTACCAGGTTCAAGCAATTCTCTGCCTTTCCCGAGTAGCTGGGATTACATGTGTCCACCACCACTCTCGGCTAATTTTTGTGTTTTTAGTAGAGATAAGGTTTCACCATCCTGGCCAGGCTGTTCTTGAACTCCTGACCTCGTGATCCACCTGCCTCGGCATCCCAAAGCGCTGGGATTACAGGCGTGAGCCACTGCACCTTGCCTGTTATGAATAATTTAATGTTAAAGTATGAATCCTTCCCTGAAGAAGGCAAGGCAAAAATGCAGGTTTACAGCTACACGGATTTATTAGGCAGTCCCTGGAGAAAATGCATCATGTTAGCTTACATGGTTATAAACTGAAAATTCAGCAAAGCATCTACGGTTGATACTTAGAGTTGGCATTTCACACAGAACAACATGAAAATATAAGAAAATACCACTGGTTATGATAATATCCTCTATACTGCCTGGGCTACACAGCAGATTAAAATATTTAGAAAAATATATGCATATTAATTCTATTAGCAGCAGGTGGTATCAGAGAGTGTGAGCTTCGTGCATGAAGAGAGCCACCTTATATCTTGTGTTTCACTTGGAGTAATGGATCCAAGGATAGCTGTTCAGTTTACTGTGGTGAATAATGTGGATTTCCATGGCAATTTTCTACCAAAGATTTCTCTAGTTCTGGCTCTGGCTCTGAAGCAACTGCAAGAAGGCAAGGTTTCTGTTACTGAGAAACATTCTCCAAAATCTACTTCCGGGTTTCATGTAGTTCCTGGTCACCCCTTTGGCCAGTCCATCAAATTCTTTGCCTTGAAGTACATGACTGCATTTAATAAAACCTATAAAAAAGCCAGCACCAACTAACAGCAAAATATTGTGCTAGGTACTCATTTATTGAATCTTTCCCATTGTTAAATGTTTTACTTTTTTTTTTTTTTTTTTTAATAAGTCTTGCTCTGTCACCCAGAGGCTGGAGTGCAGTGGCATAATCATGGCTCACTACAGCCTCAACCTTCCTAGCTCAGGAGATCATCTCACCTCAGCCTTGCAGTTACCTGAGACTACAGGCACAAATCACCATGCCCAGCTAATTTTTTTTTGGTCTCTTTTTGTAGAGACAGGGTCTTCCCATGTTGCCCAAACTGGCTTCAAACTCCTGGACTCAAGAGATCCTCCAATCTCGGCCTCCCAAAAAATTCTGCTGGGATTACAGGTGTGAGCCAACAGCACCGGCCATGTTGTTTTACTAACCATCATCTTACTAGTTAAGTGCTTTAGTAATCAACATCCCAGCAACACCATTTGTATCCACGAGGAACATACCACTCAGAGAGGTCTAGTCATTAACCAAACTCATAATCCGCTACCAAGAGAGTATCATTATAACTATTAAGAGTGTGTGTTCTAAAATATTGCAATTTAAAGCTCTGCTGTGTCATTTGCTAATTTTGTGGACTTCAGCAAATTTTCACACCAACTAATAAGACCATGTGTCCTGCCTTTCCCAGAACAGCCCCAGTTTATACCTGTTGTTCCAAGGTAAGTATGGACAGTGCTTCTTTTCTGTTTGGACAATAAACTATAAAGCCATCCCACCCATTAGCATCAGCTTTCCCAAGTGCAGACAAAGGAAAAGCAAAACACTCTTGTCATAGGAATATTGTTGAGAGTAACCGTAGTGACGAAGGTAAAACTCTTCGCATAGGACATGACATGCTATAAAAGCTCAGAAAAGTAAATTAAGCTCCACTTCCTTGAGGAGGAAAGATCTGTATTTACTGCTTGGAATTTCCCTCTCTCTTTTTTTTTTTTTTTTTTTTTTTTTTGAGACGTTGTTTCACTCTTGCTCCCAGGCTAGAGTGCAGTCTTGCAATCATTTCTCACTGTAGTCTTGAACTCCTTGGGCTCAAGTGATGCTCCCTTCTCAGCCTCTTGAGTATCTTGGACTACAGGCACTTGCCACCATGCCTGGCTAATTTAAAAAAAAATTTTGTAGAGATAATCTTCCTTTGTTATTTAAGCTGGTCTCAAACTTCTGGCCTCAAGCCATTTTCCTGCCTAGGCCTCCCAAGGTGCAGAGATTACAGGCATGGGCCACCACACTCAGCCTAGGAATTCTAACTTTTTTTTTTTTTTTTGCACTCATTAACTATCCTCACTCCATTCCCTTCAACCCCGGCCCCTACTACCCTTCCCAGCCTCTGGAAACCATCCTTCTACTCTCTGTCTCTATGGGTTCAACTGTTTTGATTTTTAGATTCTACAAAAAAGAGAGAACATACGATGTTTGCCTAGGAATTTATCTGTAAGAAAAATTTGTACTTCTTTCCTCATTTATTTATTTATTCAAACATTTTACTTATATCACTATGATTCATGAATATTTATTCTATAACATGCTTTCACAAACAGAAATTCTATGTGTCACTTGTCTGCTTAAAATGCCCCAATGGCTACCCTTTAGAAGAAAATCTGAGAAGAAAATCCAAACCCCTTAGCCTTCTGACAAAGCCTATCTAACGCACCTAGCTTGATGCACCTATCTCATACCACTTCCCACTCCTTACTCTCACCCTCCCCAGCCCACAGTAGCACAGCCACACTGCTCTGGCCTTCGCTTCAGCTTGTTGAACTGCTCCCCTGTTCCTACCTCGGGACCTTGCACAAAGTGTTCTCTGCCAGGAATACTTGTATTTCTGCTTTTTATTTAGAACTCAGCTTAGAAGCAACCTTTTCAGAGAAGGCTTTCTTGATCACCTATTCCAGAGTAACCAGTTATTCTTATATTCTTTTCATAGTATTATTATTTTACCATATCAACTTGTTGCTTGTCCCCACCACCAGCCCCACTTGAATGTAAACTCTAGGAAAACAGGGGCTTCATTTCACAACACCTAGCACTCAGAACAATGTCTAGTGCACAAGATATAATTAAATGTGGGCTGGGTGCAGTGGCTCGTGCCTGTAATCCCAGCACTTTGGGAGGCCGAGATGCATGGATCACGAGGTCAGGAGTTCAAGACTAGCCTGGCCAAGATGGTGAAACTCCATCTCTACTAAAAATACAAAAAATAGCCGGGCGTGGTGGCATGCGCCTGTAATCCCAGCTACTCCAGAGGCTGAGGCAGAGAATTGCCCTGGAGGGGCAGAGGTTGCAGTGAGCCAAAATTGTGCCACTACACTCTAGCCTGGGTGACAGAGTGAGACTCTGTCTCAAAAAAAAAAAAAGAAATAATTAAATGTTTAATGAGTGTATACATAAACATGAATGAAGGGAAGGACTAAGAAACCTGAGACAGAAAGATGATTTAGAAAACTACTGTTAATATAATAATCAAGGCAGAAACCAATGAAGACTTAATTCATAGAAGACTTGTGATGTGCTGTCTGTGATGTTAATGATAAGTTCATTATTTCTTTTTTTTTTTTTTTTTTTTTTGTGAGACAGAGTCTCGCTCTGTTGCCCAGGCTGGAGTGTAGTGGCACGATCTCGGCTCACTGCAAGCTCCACCTCCCGGGTTTATGCCATTCTCCTGCCTCAGCCTCCTGAGTAGCTGGGACTACAGGTGCCCGCCACCATGCCCGGCTAATTTTTTTGCATTTTTAGTAGAGACAGGGTTTCAGCGTGTTAGCCAGGATGGTCTCAATCTCCTGACCTTGTGATCTGCTCACCTCGAGCTCCCAAAGTGCTGGGATTACAGGCATGAGCCACCACGCCCAGCCCATTACTTCCTCATTTCTAAAGATGCTTCCCTTCTTACTTGAGGATCATAAATTTCATACTCTAATCTAGGGATGTGCCTGGAGTTAAGCACAAAGCCACCTTTACATTATATCAGCACAGTGACTAGTTTTCAAAAATAATTAGCTACTCTCCTAGCTCCGAGTCACCGCGCTTTATTTGACAAATCCTTCCTTTGGCCTCCCAATCAGTTGCCAAAGCTAATTCCCAAACAGTTCCCAAACTGTTGCCTAAGCTGTTACTTAGAGATCATGTCTACAGAGGAACAAAACCAGACAAAAAGAGTGGAAAGAAACGAGACTGCAAAGAGGGGGAATGTCTGGTATTTGTCTACCATCTGCTTCCCCAGTCATCTTCAGTCTTGCTCTGCTCTATTTTCAGACCTGGGTATGTTGACCTGAGGGTGCTTTCACAACTTCCTTACTGGAAGAACCAGCTGGAATTCTGCTGCCCACCAGTGTGTTCACATTGCCTGCCATTCCCTCCCACCCTCGATCCTGACAAGACTTTTATACTTTGCAAAAAGCAATATTATTGGCCGAGCATGGTGGCTCACGCCTGTAAACCTAGCACTTTGGGAGGTCGAGGCAGGTGGATCACTTGAGGTTAGGAGTTCAAGATCAGCCTGGCCAACATGGTGAAACCCCATCTCTACTAAAAATACAAAAAGTTAGCCGGCGGGCCTGGTGGCCTGCGCCTATAATCCCAGTCACTTGGGAGGCTGAGGCAGGAGAAGAGCTTGACCCCAGGAGGCAGAGGTTGCAGTGAGCTGAGATGGCGCCACTGCACTCTGGCCTGGGCAACAGAGAGAGCGAGACTCCATCTCAGAAAAAAAGGCACTATTATTAACAAAAACTGCCCTACATTCACTTCAGGGAGGTCAACAGAAAGACGAAACCAGAATCAGGCAATAAAGAACTTGTTTTAATTCCATCTTAAGCCCATGTTCATAAGTATAAATTTAATGCTGAACTTCTTAAGGGGTATAAAAGCAGTAGCAAGAACAACAACACGGGGATAAAGAACTGGCATTTCCCAGCTTCTTAACTGTTGTGCAGTGGGTTACAAACAGTCTCATCTATCAGAATATTATCTGGGAGAGTCTGCAATACCTGGCTTGCATTTCACTCTGGGCTTTGCACATTCCTTTACTTCTGCCTAGGATACTCTTGATCTCATCTTTACCTAGTTAACTCAAACCTTGAGTCTCAGCTTCTGTCTTCTGGAAAGCTTTTATGGTGACACCTATATGAACTAATACCTTGAACTTCTCTTATTCTGGCAGTCATCATACTTGATTAGCAATACTTGTTTATTTTTAGTTTTCCTGCTAGATTAATAGTTCCTCAGGGGTGGAAATTGGGTTATCTGTTTATCCTCAGCTCTAGGATGAAACTGCCGGCTGAGAATAGGGGGTCAGGCTGGACTAATTAAGTTCTGGGCTATTTAATCAAATGGTGATTAGGAAATACTTTTGCATTTTTTACTTTCAACAAATAAGTTATTCAAAGGAAGGCACTCTTAATCACAAGATGAATATTTCAATCTACTGGTCACAGTTAATATCTAAGTATTTGCTGGTATTATGTTTCAACTACCAAAACCTAAAATTCATAAAAGGTCATCTCCATTGTGTCAAAGTCACCAAATAAAAAAATTGCCATAGCCTGAGTGGCTGTTATTGTCTGTTTGCATATTTGGCCACACCTTCACCTCCTTTAAACTTATTTTGAGCCCACTTATTTCTGATGAAACATGGAAGAACAGATCTGAGCAACCAAACAGAACTCTGGGCTCTTCTACTGTAGAAAACTTAAAAATACAGGTGGGGTCAGTGGCTCACGCCTGTAATCCCAGCACTTTGGGAGGCCGAGGCAGGCAGATTATGAGATCAGGAGATCGAGACCATCCTGGCTAGCACGGTGAAACCCCGTCTCTACAAAAAATACAAAAAATAGCTAGGCATGGTAGCAGGTGCCTGTAGTCCCAGCTAGTCGGGAGGCTGAGGCAGGAGAATGGTGTGAACCCGGGAAGCAGAGTTTGCAGTGAGCTGAGATCATGTCACTGCACCCTAGCCTGGGCAACAGAGTGAGACTCCATCTCAAAAGAAAGAAAGGAAGAAAG
>NW_012114899.1:2232824-2285314 GCF_000951035.1 Colobus angolensis palliatus | reverse complement strand
AAGGAAGGAAGGAAGGAAGGAAGGAAGGAAGGAAGGAAGGAAGGAAGGAAGGAAGGAAAGAAGGAAGGAAGGAAGGAAACTTAAAAATACATATTTTCTATGTAGAAACTTGAACAATAAGAATTTCTTGGCAAGTGCTACTTTCTTCCCTCTCTGAACTCTTAAACTATTGGGGCACATAAAGAAAATAACAGAAATCCTGCATTCACAAGTTGTTACTTACCTAATATGAATATTCCTTTAAAAACACAAATTTTATTATATCTGGAGGTTCTTCTTAAGCTTGTTGCATTATTAACTACAAATGATACATTTATAAGGAACAAAAAACTAATGGAATATTATCACTAATTTTATAATGGATGTCAAGAGGAAAATAGAATTTAGTACATAAGCAACTTTTCTGGAACAAATTCATTCTGTTCATTGAGGGTCATTAAAATATGCTTCCCATGAAATTGGGAGAATATCACTTGTCTTTTTAAAGAAGAAAAGCTACATAACTAGGTAAGCATAGAGAGTAATTTGCTGAATAAATTTTTTGATATTAACTTTTTTTAGTATTAACAACCCAACAGCTACATTCATACTGATTCTAATAGTTCACATAGTGATTGTAACCTTGGCAACTCAATGAAGGACAACAATTACATGGAAACATATGTTATACTTGTTTTAATTTACCCTGTTATAGAAAGGTCCTACGAACCTGGAGGCTAATCTATATGCTCACTCTGGGAATGTTGGGTTATTAAAGCAAGTAATCAGGGAACTTATTTCCAGGAAACATTTTAAGTAAAATGTTGTAAAAGACTGTGGACAGATGTTTACATACCAGAACAACTGATACTTCAGAGGTCTTGGGGTACATGACTGTCCAGATACCTGGACTTAATATTGAGACATGAGTTTTAGAATGGCAGAGAATGTTATGTTTGACTGTAAGCCTAGATGAAGACACTCAAATATCCTCCAGGACAATCGTCGGAAACATGCAGGATGGACTGTAAACTAGAAGAGCCAGGTTTCTGTTTGATAGCCAAATAACAGGTGTAATTGCTTTTGGAAGCTGTGGGAGGTGAATTCTCTCCCACTCCCCACAAGAGCAGCAGATAGAAGCAGTCAAGAAGCAAGCAGTAGTAGCAACAGGTGGTAGAAAGAAAGAATGAAGTGTTTCACTTCACCAGGAGAAGGAGTAATAAGGAACCATCACACCGCAAAGCAAAGACTATGGAACCACTGTGATGCTTGACGTCCGCATAGCAAAAAGCCTCAGCATTTGTGGGAAGTGAGATTTGGGAGGAGAATATAGAATGGCTTGGCATCCTAATAATGCCCATGTCTATGAATGCCTAACACCCACCCATCTAATGACAAGCTTGGAAAGGCCTAGGAAAGTAAAATTCACACAATCAGTTATAAAAATGTCAATATTTTCAGTGGACATCATTAAATCTAGTAATACACATCTAAGTTTTCTAAGAAAAGTTTTCAAACATTTTTTTCCTTCTGACTTTCCATATCAGGGCCGTTTACATCATCCCCTTAGATACAAGGCAGGGTGAATCTTGGTGCAATGAGAGAAAAATGGCAATATGTCCCCTTTACATGGGAGGAAGTCAACAGGATAGGAGATCTAGAATAGTAACAATAGTGACAATAATAACTGCTATTTTTAATAGATGTTTATTTCTTAGACTGTTGAATCACCTTCTATTCCATAGAACAGTTACATTTTGGGACACATTAATGCCCTCCACTTGAATAGAATAATAGTAATCATGTTCAAATGAAGGGTTTCTCAAAGTGAAGTCTGCATACCCCCTGAGGACTTGATTCCAGATGTTCATTTCAAATGCAGATTCCAGAGCTCTCTGTCCAGAGTTTAATTTAACCTGCCTAGAGGAGACCAAGATATCTTTATTCTAGTGAGTTCCTATAGAGATTTCTGACACCTGCTAATTTGATTAAGAAACCTTTTATAATTTGTAAATTTATTTATATATGAAGCTTGAAAAACAGTAGAAAAATGAAATCTAAGTTGTATATAATGAAATGTTTTTGTGGAGTGAGGTGATGAGGAACACAGGGTAAATAAAGTCTAACAATAAATAAAAGCATATCACGAAAAACCAAACCTCCCTATTATCCTATCATCCAGTCTTCTTACACACAGAAAACTGTTATTTGTAGTGTCTTCGATATCCTCTGAGAAATACTTTATGAATATACTAATGAACAGTTCATATATGTATGCACATCCCACTGGGGGAAATAAAACAAGAATAATGGCATATGGTAACACTGTCCTGCCCTTGCTCTTTTTCATTAAATATATTTATAGGAGATAATTCCATAAGAATACATAGAGATTACTCTCATTTTTTAAAATAGTTGCATGTAATTCTCTAATAAAGATACATTTTTATGACATACAGCTCTAATAAATATAATTCACTTATCTAATTCACTGTTGATATATATTTAGTTTGTTTTCTGCATTTCATGAGTACAAACAATGAATGATACCTTCCAACCTTTCAAAACTCTGCTCCAAGTGATGATAAGGAGAAGGATAAATCAGTCTTTCATTGACCACAGGAAAGTGTCATGATATATCTGACATTCTCTGGAATGGCTGGTACATACTGTAGCACACAAAAATTTTGATCTACCATGTCCCTACATCTTCCTCTTTATGTCATTTCTTTGCCTTCTACATCTCTTCCTTCTATCTTTTAAGACATAAAGGATGCTTTTCTCTCCTAAAATTCTACCCCTTTAAACTACCCATCTTTCTTTCATCCTACTCTTTTCATTGTCATAAATGTGCCTTAAGTCTCCCACCTGACTGAAAGTTGCTGCAGGACAGTAGCTCATGCCTCTCCCATGGTGTTTACATGGAGTTTGTAGACACTCTTTCCCTCTCTACAAAGAGAAGTATGGTTATCCAATATGGTAAGCCTTATATAAATATAAAAACTAAAAACAATAGGCCGGGTGCGGTGGCTCACGCTTGTAATCCTAGCACTTTGGGAGGCCTAGGCAGGAGACTGAGACCAGCCTGGCTAACACAGTGAAACCCTATCTCTACTAAAAATACAAAAAATTAGCCAGGTGTGGTGGCGGGAGCCCGTAGTCCCAGCTACTTGGGAGGCTAAGGCAGGAGAATGGCATGAACCTGGGAGGCAGAGCTTGCAGGGAGCCAAGATCATGCTACTGTACTCCAGCCTGGGTGACAGAGCAAGACTCCATCTCAAAAAAATAATAAAAATAAATAAAAAATAAATAAACAAAAACAACAGTGAATACTGATCTGAATTAAAATAGCTCTTTTAGATTCTAAGTAACATCTGGGATTCTAAATAATGTTTGGATGCCTTTTTCTTAAGAGATGTTAGAAACCATATAATTATATTGCTGCCCTGTCTGACCCAATACTAATATACTAAACACAATCACTTGCGTTACATAAACCTAAAGAAGCCTGAGGTGTGCATCAAGTTTTACAGTCTGCAAAAGACTTCCATAGTTCTAAAGCTAGGAAATGTTCAATCTATCTTAATACTCAACTTATAAATAATGCCTTTTGAACATCCAAACATGAAATGTACTATTTTAAGTGTCTTCCTTTACCAAAGAATCATATATATCTTATTCCATATATATTTCTTTTGAGTGACAGTTTAAATGTAAAACAGCTTAAATTAATAGCCACCTCTTCTACTTTACTTTTCCCTTATGTGAAATAATTTAAAGTTGCTATGCACTCTGTTTTAATAAGGAAACAACCATCAAAAATTAGAAAATAATTCAATAGAATAAATTTTCTTGGCAAAATAATATATTAGCTAAATGCTTTTTATTAAATCACCTGTTCAACTGGCATCCGGTTGAAATGCTCTACAATAAATGATAAAATAACTCTTTGCAAAAAAAATTCAATATTCTGTCATGTGGTTATAGATTTCGGAATTTTTTCCTGTCAGTTTTATGCTGCATTTCTTTACAAAACTGACGGGCAGCTGACAAGGCAAGAAAAGTTAGAAAATGTGGCTGCTGGTGAAATTTAATAGAATTTTTCCTTTGGGGGAAAAAACACATATTCTAAGTGCAGTAAAATATAAATTAGAACTTTTAGGAGTTAATGATTTTCCTTAATGAAACTGCTGACAGTTATATTCCAGCTCTGACTTTTACTTGCTGCATAACCCTGGGAAAATTAGTTACCCTATGTGTGCCTCAGTTTTCTCATCTATCAAAAAAACAAAAACAAAAACAAAAAACCCTCATAGAGTTATTGTGCAGGCAGAATGAGCAGTTATGTGTAGAACACTTAGTACAGGATGGCATTGTAATTCTAATAATAATTGTTTGGATTCACATGGCTCTCTTATGCGAGGTTGAGGAGTAAATAATATTTTAGAGTCTACATTTATAAAAAAGGCACTTAGAGTTGTATAATTATACTGTTGTATATTAAATCTTCAATTTTCCAAATAGTGTTGCAAATAAGCATTAAAACTTGACAATAATTTTAATAGATAAATGTTAACAGAGTTCAGGACACACTTCCCCAAAATATGGCACCTTGGCATTTGAGAAAACAGCAGAAACAGGAAGATCACTCTCACCTTCTCTGGACCTTTCTTTCTGGAAGCAGGTCATAAAATCTAGTAAGGACTTTCTGATCTTCCCCTGGAGCAAGTCATAAGACCATGTAAGAGGTGCTCTCCCTATACTCAGAGGAAAGGAGACACGGAGGTGCCAAGAAGAAACTGAACAAACAGGCTTTGCTAAGATTCCCCCAGTTTACTATAGTTAGATCACAAACTTTTGTCCTCCTTTCATATTTCTCCATGACTATCCAATCTGCATCAAACTTAGCATAAAATTACTCATGTTTGCCAGTTTCGTCAGGTCTTCATTTCCTTATGAAGGCTCCTGTATCATATAAAACTTATATTCATTAAATTTATATGTTTTCCTCTGCTTCATCTGTTTATTATAGGAACCTCAGCCATGAACCCAGGATGGCTGAGGAAAATATATTTTTCCTCCCCTACAATGGAAAGACTATTTAAAGAGAAAAGAAGAAAAGAATATAAGAATTACCCCCATGGTTTATTGCAGTCTTTGCCATTCTGGATCTATCTATTAAAATGTTTTCTTCTAAGTTCACCCACAGCTCAAACACTCTCCACCAATTTAACTTTTCCAACAATCCATCTTATCTGGTTTCTCACCCAACCACCCACAATCACTGACAGTTTCTTCCTACACACAGGAAAAGTGCTGGTGTCTTCCAAAGGAAGTAGACAAAAAATGCTACAGTTTTGAGATAAACAATCAGAATTGCCTTGGAGCCAAAAGGAGGGAAACTAAAGGCAAGACAACTTCAGTTTCGTATGATGCAGTTCTTTTTAGGAGAATATAACTCTCCTCTACCTAGACAACAGGAAGCATACACGCTTACATTTTAAGCGAAAGAAGGAGGTCAGAAAGTAATGGACATAGTGGGCAGCAACTGCAGAAATAGGAGAACGAGAAAAAATTAGGAGACTGTATATGAAAAAGAGAGGTCAGGCCAGGCGCAGTGGCTCACGCCTGTAATCCCAGCTCTTCGGGATGTCGAGGCGGGTGGATCACGAGGTCAGGAGATCAAGACCATCCTGGCTAACATGGTGAAACCCTGTCTCTATTAAAAATACAAAAAATTAGCCAGGCATGGTGGCGGGCGCCTGTAGTTCCAGCTACTCAGGAGACTGAGGCAAGAGAATGACATGAACCTGTGAGGTGGAGCTTGCAGTGAGCCAAGATCGCACCACTGCACTCCAGCCTGGGCGACAGAGCGAGACTCCATCTCAAAAAAAAAAAAAAAAAAGAAAAGAAAAAGAAAAAGTAAAAGAAAGGACAGCTTAGGAAGCAAAGTTCTCAAACAACATAATTAACACAGCTAGTCACTGACCAGCCCTAAAAGGGAATTGTAATTCTTTCACATGTTTAAAAAAGAAAATCCCACTGACTGGGTGTGGTGGCTCACGCCAGTAATCCCAGCACATTGGGAGGCCAAGATGGCAGGCTTGCTTGAAGCCAGGAGTTCGAGACTAGCCTGCTAACATGAGGAGACCTCCCCCCATCTCTATTAACAAAAAAGAAAATTAAATAAAAATGATTCCCTCCCCCATAAAACAGGACGATGTATCATGGCATCAACAGGCACATTGACTCTGCTGTCCCCGGTTAGCAAGCTATCATGCTTCACTTGTGAGAAGAAACTGATGGCATCATTTGCTTTAAGTACAAATGATATTTAAATTTAATTGTAGTCATTTAAGTAATAAATTTGGTTCTATGTTTACTTATGTGGTACTTAAATATTGTTCTCAAGAAATCATGCTTTAAGGGTAGCGTTTAAGAACTCTGGCCATGAAATGACCATTAGCTGCTCAAAGAATCAATGGCCTGGCAACAATGTACTATCCATAGAGCAGGCTTGCGTGAAGCTTCTGCTTCTAGATGAAGGGGTGTATGAGGAACTTTAGTGTTATGCTGACTTTGAGTGGAATGCTGCTATGAGTCACAATCCCTATCTTCAGTATATATAGGTAGATAGAGTTTAGGGAGTGACAGCCCTTTTCTCAGTAATAAAGAAAAAAAATCTTTCATCTTGAACCTCAGAAAGAGGGTCAATGGATGAACAGCAGTTACATCTTCATTTTCTATATATCTCTCAGGAAACCAAACAAATCAAAAAATGCATTTGAAAACTCTCTACCCAAATTCTCTATTCTCTATCTTGTCTGACAGAAGGGAAACTCCTTGCAGGCATGGCTGTTCTTCTGCCAGAGACTCAAATCTGAGCACCATAAATCCTCAGTGTAAGTTCAAGAGAAGGCTAATGATAAAGTTTCCTGTGGAAGTACTACTGAAAAGGAAAGTCACATTTTCGTTCACATTTAAACTCCCATATTGTCCAACTGTGTGCCTTCCTTCCACAAAGTATACACTCAGAAAGTCTTTATAAAGTACACTCTGGATAACTTTTAGTTGAATAATGAGTATCTTAACTTTAGTATCCTAAAGCATTGTCAATCCCTTGCTGCTCTGAAATGTGTCAGGTAAGTTTCCTTCCTGATGGGGATGCAAACACTTTCCTTCCCTCCCTCATCTGTGCCTCCCCATCTGCAGATACCTGCTGCCAGAAGGATTTCTCAGAACCTCTCCTCCCTGTGGAAGTCCTGCTGATAAGAATGAAGACCTGCAACAATTACCCAGTCCTGGGACCTTGGCAGCAAACTCCAGACCACTACATGGAAAGAAAAATATTGGCACTTTCTTTATTCTCCCTGCAGGCATCAGCTTCTCTTTCCTAGACCCCTCAAGGGCTATGGACCAAGACACACAATTCCATTTTCAAGGCTAATAAAAGGCTGATCCCCAGAGGAGTAGGTCATTTGCACTTCCCTGTTTTCCTGCAGGCACTTGTTTTGTTCCCCAGAGCCAGGATGGAATTGACAAACACCCGGAGGGCAGACAGAAAAGTTTCTCATTGTACTGCTCTGCAAGAATGTATATGCAGCTATTTCAACATAAATGTCAGATGGTAGTGATAAAGATGATAGTAACTGAAAGAATTGTCGCTATTATTTTATCATTAAACTGTCAAGAAAAATTGTCAATATTTTTATATGCAGGATGGAAGAGTTTGATATTTTAAAATGTACACTGTATTCACCTTCAAGAACATAATGCATTCTATATGGTGTGAACTTTCTGAAGACTGTGAATTGGTGGCTAAACATTTCTCTGCTGTTTTATATTAGACCATTTTTCTAACTGGAAGTCCACATTTAAACAATTCTAAGAAAATGATCTATTTTTGGAAATGTTTTATGTTTTGCAGAGATTGAGAGAATGATTTAGAGGAAGGTTGTAGACAAACTTTCTCTGGCAGAATGTGCATTGGAAATGGCTGCCTAGCTCAAAACAGCCCTTTCAACTGCTCCCTTCCTTCATAAGAGTAGGTCACTGAAGTATTTTTGGAATTCATGGTCAACCAGGATAGATATTCAGCAGTAACCAGTATGGCTACACCAGTGGTACAGAATGATAGATGCTCCCTCGAGCCCCTTGAATCAGTCTCCTGACCTCTCCATGACCTGGAAGGTAAAGGAGGTTAACAACTGGCACTGCAAAGGTCTGTGGGGTTCTTCCTGCTCCAGCTGACTACTGGGCCCCAGCAGACGTAAACTAGTAAATGCTCTCACTATCATCCTGGCTCCAACCTCTTAACAATGCTGAATTGAATCACAGATACACATCAGAATAAAGCCGGACCTTCAGATTCCCAGTTCCAGAAAACTGGAATGACAATGAACTAGAGAGAGAAATAGGAGATCTGATCTTTCAACAGAGGAAAACCACCACAAATGTACAAAGAGACGCAGTGAAGAGGGAGTGAGGAAAGGAGTGGGGAGACAAAGATTTTGAGAGAGAGAGAAAGAGTTGGGAATAGAATATTCTGAATGCCAACAATTATCCATTTTTTCTTTTCCTAGAGGTTACTGCCTTACGGCTTGTTATGGAGTCAACTATGTCCCTCAAAATTCATATGTTGAAGCCCTGCCCACATTGTGACTGTATTTAGAGACAAAGCTTTTAAAGAGATAATCATAATTAAATGAGGTCATACGTGTGGACCCCTAATCTAATACAATGAGAGTTCTTATAGGAAAAGGAAGAGACACCAGAGTGCCTGCACACAGCAGGCAAAGTGAGAACACTGAGGAGGCAGCCATTTGCAAGGCAAGGAGAGAGGATCAGGAGAAAGCAAACCTATTGGCACCTTGAATTTGAACTTCCAGCATGTAGGACTGTAAGAAAATAAATTTCTGTTTAAGTCTGTGGTATTCTAATACAGCAGCCTAGCAGATAATTTCTGTGGGTTCTGAGAGATAACAAAATGTCATGAAAAAAACCACCACCTCCTTTGCTTACCTTGGTTGAAATTGGTTTCCGTATTTGTACCATAAAGCGCTAGCTACTACATTCCTATAAACATTAGATTTTAGGTTTTCTATCTAATTTCTAATCCAATAATCTAGAGTTAGAAGGTAAATTTAAACTGGCATTCCTGAAGTAATGTTTTTCAAGGATCATTCAACCGTGATAATGAATCTAAAATATATTCTGTTAAACCAACTTTTGTTATTTTTCAACAGTCTAAGCCTGGAATCAAATGTTTCAGAAAGGCCTCTTTCCTGTAACTTGGTATAAATATAGGCACATTCTCAGACCAACCTAGCCTCAGAAGAGATATACTAGCCAAATTTCTGAAGTGAGTGGCAGTTTACACATTTCTCTGAAGTAAGGTGTTGTATTGTTCTGGTCACAGGACAAAAAAAAAAAAAAAAAGATTCATGCGTTGTTCCACTTAAACAGGGTATCTTTATTCAGACCTAGTTACAGGGCTTGTACTTTTCCACAGTTTATGAGGATACTTCTGCGTTCCTTCGGGTGACAGCCTGAAGCATGAATAAGGGAGCTCTGCTTCTTGTCCAATTAGTTATGCCTTTCTATGTTTGAATAAATGGCCTATGTCTGCCAGTGCACACTTAAAAGTAGTAGTCCTAATATCACCCTGAGCAGGACTATGTGCTCAAATAGGTACCTGCGTGGCAGAACAATGTGGTGTTAAATAAGCCTATATCCTCCATAGTCAAAGTTCTGGCAGGCCCTTTAAATAAAAATGGACCAGTTGAATTCTAGCCGACTAAATATTTGAAGAGTGCATTTCATGGTTTAGTACAAGAACCTAATGTGCACCAAGATGATCAGTAAAATTCCCATTGAAATATTCTATGAGATCAAGCCTAAAAAGTATCCACTTCAACTACAAATCTACCTCAAGCTAAAATGGCAGTGTTAAGGTTGTACAACTTGAAAATAATATAATCTGACAAGACCATTAGTACAAGTACAAGCCCTTCAATAATAAAAATAAAGATACAGGCCCCCAAATAAATAGCATTAGACTAAAACATGTGTCTGTTTCCACATAAGATGCTACTTCATCTACTATTACTACATAACAAATGTAGATTAATAATTATCATACAATGTAAGGAATAATAAAAATATAAGTACATCTTGTATTCCACCACACAACAATCCAATACGGGTGACATTATTCTCATTTAAAAGATGTGGAAATGAAACCACAGAGAGGTGAAGTAATTTGTACAAGGCCACAAAATTACTTGTTGAACTAGGTAGCCAGTCTAAGTCACTCTGACATTAAAATCTCTGTGTTCTTAATTCTTTCACTCTATTGCCTTTTCTAAGGGCTGAGAGCATACTTTGGATGAGAAAAATCTGAATATCTAAATCCTTTTACAAGCTAGATCAGTAAGTGGACATTTGACCCTGGTCTAATTTCTTTACTTTCCTGGGCATCATACTCTTTATCTATTTAAAAAAAAAAATGGGGCTGGACTTCGCAATCCCTTCCAGGGAGAACATTTGGTTCTGTTCAACCTCAAGTCCAGAAATGGCAGACTCCCAGCAGTCCCAAATTCATGTAATCTGCACTTGCCAATAACAGTGATTCATCCTGTGTATAAGTAAATGAAATTCCGGGCGAGGCATTGTGGCTCACTCCCAGCACTTTGGGAGGCTGAGGCAGGTGGAGCATTTGAGGTTAGGAGTTTGAGTAAATGAAATTTGCTTTTTATTCCTCTGTATATTGTTTCATATTAAATATGTTTAACATTTTGGGGAAAAAAAGTTATATACCAAATTAATTTGGGCTCTTTAATTTTATGGAAAAATGCATGCTTTAACTGGATGCCTTATAAAAGTCCTTATGTGAAGTTTAACTGTAGTCCTGCAAATTGAAAAAGGAAAACATTTTCTCAATTGCTTCAGTCTTTATACCTCACAGTCCATCCCTTACACCACAGCACTGATTGTGATGTAACAACTGCAGTTAGTTACATTCAGAGACAATCAGGAAAAAGGCCAAGGGAGATGGTGCCCAGGCAACAATAACTTGTGATTACTCTACTACTTGTGAAATAGAAAGTTTAAATTCAGGAGACCTGCTTTCAGATTGTCATTATGCCACTTACTAGCTATGTACCCTTAGGCAACTCACTTAATAGAACAATGATTTAAGAACTTGATTTCTTAAGTCAAATGGTGTGTGTTCAAATCCTCATTCTGCTAGTTAGCATAGGCACACTAGTGCCTATGCTAACTTCTCTGTGCCTCTGTTCTTTACCTATAAATTGGGAAACTACGACTGCCTATCTTCAAAAGGTTGCAGAAAGAATGAAATATTATATTATATAAAACATTTATCAAAGAGCCTTCTCCCTACTAAGTGCTCAGAGTTTGCCTTTATAAAGCATCTGTATTTTGAGTGAGTCCATTGTTAGGTAAAGTTCTACATAATAACTCTCTGAGTTTCTTCATTGTTAAAAATCAGGAAACAATTGTATGTACTTCATAAGACTGTTATCAGGACTAAACATGGGAACCCAGAGAAAAGTATTTTATAAGCAAAAGGCTCTAAATTATCATTTGGTTAACATCTATATTTTATTATTGTAAGATGATCTTGTATTAATTTAAAAAATATTTACTAAGTGCTTAGAATATAAAAGGTACTGGACTAGGCATTGTGCAGAATATCAATCAGATACAGATTTTATGGTAATACAAGAATATTGATACCTCTAATATAGAAGATAATGAATACCAAACCAATACTCTAAATGGAAAGTCTTTGAGGTAAGCATTGAAGAACAGAAAGATTTAAACACAGGGGAGGGAAGAGAAGAAGAGGAATAAAGGAGGCATTCCTGACAAACAGTATCACAAAAAGCTAGGAGGTGAAAAAATACAGATTATGTATGGTAAAAAGTGAGTGGTACAATTTAGCCAGAGGAGAATATGTGAAGGGATGGAGGGCAAGTAATGAGAATGAAGATACATAATGAGTATGTTATATGTAGGAACAACAACTGCCACAATTTAGATTAAAAGTTATAAGGAATTGAAAAGAACAGCCTAGGTAAAAAATACATAGAAAAGGATTAGATAAGTTTAGTATTCTTAAGGCTCTGCCATTATTATTCTATGTTCGTGTTTCAGGAGGTGGCGAAGGAAGCATACTGACTCTCACATCAAGTTCACATTCCTGAATCTGAACTTTAAAACCTTTTGTAATCTGTCCCAGAAGCCCATCTTTTGTCACACTAGTCCCCAGCTCTCTTGGTTTCCTTTGAGGCCATAAAAAACACCAGGTCCCAATTTCATGCGTTGGCTATTACTAGCTCCTGGTTTATTTTCTTCATCTTCTACCTATCTATGCCAGATTATAACCCATCCCTAAATCTCATTTCCATCAGAAAGCTTTCCTTGATGATCTAGACCATATCACTCTCTTCCATCTCTACGTACTTTATTGCATATCTATTTTATCAAATGGCAACCTGGAAGAACTATCACTGACCTACGAATAAAATGACAAGGGTCCTGGCAGCATGTCTTCTCTTTGATTTGAGGCACATTATTCAATACCACAGGTTCTGTCCTTGGTAAAATGAAATATTTGTGAACAAACTTAGTCATTTCCTGTCATGCATTCAACAAATATATAATGAACATCCAACTGTGCCGAGCTCTATCCCAGGTGTTGAGGATACAGAGGTGAAAACAAAATATTTATCTATTTGTTTATCTATCTATCACCTATCTGTACTATAATTGCATTCTGGTTGTATTTTTTCTTTTTCTTTTGGACATGGAAGTTTTACTCTGTTGCCCAGGCTGGAATGCAGTGGTGTGATCTCAGTTCACTGAAACATCCACATCCCACGTTCAAGCGATCCTCCCACCTCGGCCTCCAAAATAGCTGGGATTAGAAGCACGCACCACCACACCTGGTTAATTTTTGCATTTTTAGTAGACACGAGGTTTCACCATGTTGGCCAGGCTGGTCTTGAACTCCTGACCAAATGACCCACCCGCCTCCGCCTTCCAAAGTGGCAGGATTACAGGCGTGAGTCACTGTGCCTGGCAACTATGATTGCATTCTTATAATGTGGTGGTTCTCAAAATTGAGCTTGAATTAGAGTTACCTGGAAAACTTGTTCAAAGATTTCTCTGTTTCTGATGCAATACATTTGGAGTAGGGCCCCAAACTTTTATTTTCTAAGATATTTCCAGGTGATGCTGATGCCACTGAACCAAGGACCACACTTAGAGACCTTCTGTTCTGGTAGACTGTCTATTGTTTTCACTGCTATATTGTTAGTGTTTGGAATAAATATTGATGGAATGAAATAATAAATTGAGGTACTTAGTTAACTGATAAAGGGGGATATACAATTATTTTATAGTTTAGAAGGAAAATTGCAATTTTACTGAACAGTAAAGGAGTTACTATAATCAGAAAGGTACAAGTTATAAGGAATAGTTTATATCCAAAGAAAAACAAAATTACTTCTAACCTAGAGGAAAGGGTAGAAAGGTCATAGAAAGCTTTGTGGAGCAGTTTATTTGAGCTATTCCTTGAAGGACCCGTACACTTATTGCAAAAATGCCTGTCATGACTCAAAATATTTTTAGTTCTTATCTTTGCAGTTTGTCTACTTAATCTATAGTGAATCTTTTGTTTTTTCCCTATACTCTATGGTGAATATTTTTCTTAAATTCCCTCAAAGTTTATAGAATTTTTATATTCTGATGTAAGGTTTGATATTTGGAATTAGCTAAGCATGACATTTTTTGCCAAATCTGGTCAGGAAATTGGGTGATTTTGTTGCATAATCCTGTTCTTTGTTAAAAATAAAGTACACTGTTAGTGCACTGATTTTCTAGTATGACTTACAAATGAGGCCCAAAGCAATTTCAGGGTAGAAGTTCAAAAATCAGTCTGAGGCCAGGTGCAGTGTCTTATGCCTATAATGCCCACTGGGAGGCTGAGGCAAGCATATCACTTGAGTTCAGGAGTTCGAGACCAGCCTGGCCAACATGGTGAAACCCCGTCTCTACAAAATACACAAAAAACTAGCCATGAGCGGTGGCATATGCCTGTAGTCTTTACTCGGGAGGCTAAAGCAGGAGAATCACTTGAGCCCAGGAGGCAGAGGCTGCAGTAAGCCAAGATCACACCATTGCACTCTAGCCTGGCTGACGGGAGTGAAATCCTGTGTCAAAAAAAAAAAATCATTTTGAGCAATGGATTAAGTTTGTAGTTTCTGAAAGTGATTAGAGGACAGCTTCCATTTGGCCATACATTCTCTTGTGTGTTTGAAATCAGTCTTAACATATTTAGTATCAATCTATTGAAAGAATCAACATCTGAACATACACTATACCATGTACACTTTTCTTCAGAGTGTATGTCATGCTACAAATATCTAAAATTTAAACTTTATGGGAATAAAAAAGCAGTATAAAAATGGATGTTCTTCCAAGTTAGATCTATAAAAAAATATGTAATGGTACCAGGAAATATACATAGGTTTCTCTGAGCTCTTGATTTTGGGCCATTCAGTTAACAATAAGTATTAGTTTATGTGTTCTAGGCATAGAATTACATGGTGGGTCACACTGGTCCTGTATGAAGGGGGGCATGACAAATCATTCTACTAGTTTGCAATAGTAGGACTAAAGAGAACATGGAAAGCCTGTGACTAAAGCACACTCTATAGTCATAACTTCCCCCTTCTTGTTTGACCCCATAGTCCTTCAACTACTCTCTGTTCACCCAGTCTTCATGTCCAGGGTATCTTCAGTAGCAGATCAGTATGTACTAGAATAGTATATTAATAGTAAATTGATAATGTTTTTAAAACCTTTACCTCAAACCTTTTAATAGAGTGTACTAAATTTAGTTCGGTCTGACATAAATGAGAAAATCTACTAACAATCCCTAGGACCAATGATTCTTAAAGATCTCCAAACCAGCAGCATCAGCTTCACCTGAGAGCTTATTAGAAATGCAAATTCTCCAGACCTGCTAAAGCAGAATCTGACTTAACAAGCCGTGGCTCAAGGTGGTTCAGATGCATGTGAGGACCACTGGTTTAGATAGTATCAGCAGTAAAGAAACTCTGTCAAGCTGTGCGATCTTCTATGAATTTTGCAAAATACTATAATACCCCGTTACCATCTTCATGATTACTACATTTAATACACGCACAATTACACACATATTCAACTTGTAAGTTACCCTTGATGGAACATGTATAAAAAAGGTATGGCTTCTTTTTGTAAAGTGATGGTGTAGAAGGAAGAAAAATAAATCTGTCTTCAGTTTTTTGAAATGATACTATCCTTAACCCCTCCCCTTTTGTCCCCAATAAATGAATCACACTGGGGAAACATTGGTAGCAGGTGGCTATTCTGTTTCTTTGATATAGCAGGAAAATCTTGTTAGGTGATATAAATGCACCTTATCATTTGCAAATATAAACTGTCGTGCGTCTTGGGTGAACAGCTAAGTGCAGAACCGTTTCAAAAACTTGAAGGTAAATGGATGTCTTATTTGCAACTAAACCATCATACTCATGTGAAATTTATTCATTGGACAAGGATTCTGAGGATACATAATACAATTTTTTTTGCTGAAATTTAGAAGTTTCATAATCCACTTAAGAAGCATATTTCAGAATAAAATAATTCTCTGTTTTGGAGTTAAAGCACAGACTTGGAGCAGTCCAGTCCACAGATGTATAATGCAATCTATACATATAATTTTAAATTTTCTAATAGCCACATTTTAAAAAGTGAAATGAATTAACTTCAGAATAATTTTTAATCCAGTATATAAAAATATTACATTTCAACTTATAAACAATATAAAATTGATGAGTTATTTTTTACATTTTTTGGAATTTGATCATTAAAATCTTTCACGTGTCTTACATGTATGGCATACCTCAACTGGAATGTTAAATTTTGACTGGAAGTACTTTTTTTTTTTTTTGTCTTAGTGTTCTGTGAAATGATTTTTATTTAAAATACAATTTATTATTGCAAAAGTAGATTTTATACCCAAGTTGTCATAAATACTAAAAAAGTTTTCCAATAGCCTACTGAATATTAGTTTTTATATTTAAATTAATAAAAAATGAAATTTAAAATTCAATTCCTCAATCACACCAGCTGCATTTCAAATATTCAGTATGCGTAAGGCAGCGTAGATCTGGAGCTATGCGAGACCAGCCTGGGTTAGAATCCTGACTTTGCCTCTTTCCGGCTGCTTGTACTTGGGAATTTACCTAGCCATCCCCAAGTTTCAATTCGATCTTCGAATTGGAGTCGGGGAAACCCCACAGTGAATATGTTTTAACTCCTGCCTGCAAAGCTAACAGCAGAAGACAACCACTATTTGTTCTTCCCTTCATGGAAGTGGTGGACTCACTGCATGATATAATAAAAATCAGAACCAATCAATGTAGGGATAGTTAAGTAAATTTCATTATTCCATACTCTGAAGCCATAAAATGCTAATAACTAATTAATCACTAATTTATTTAATCACCAATTAATATTGAAATCGGTTATTATTAAGGAAGAAAACCGTAATATTAGGAATAGCGCGACTGCTGCCCGTGTGCTCAGGAAAACCTAGAAGGGTCTGCCACCCATCCATTAACAGCGGTTATAGGAAGCAACCGAGTGGGGGAAGGGTCCAGCCGGCACACGCTTCAGTTTATATTTCTTGTCAGTTAATTTCCAAAAGCGTTGTTCTAAAAAGGAGATATAATACTGTTTTACTTTAAGGGGCAAATCTCAAACGTGCTTTGAAACGACTACGCTTTTGCCTCAGTCTGGAATGTGATTTGAAATCTAGCTTAACTATACTATAATAAAAGCCCACACGAAAATACTTTGTCAGAAAGAAAAACAGGCCGCCTTAAATCCGCTTTCGGTTGGCGGTTTCCCGCCGGTGGAACGGAAGCAAAACCGCCTTTGACGTCAAGAGAGGAGTCCCCTCCCAGTTACTACGGTGAAGTCTATGCTGCCATCTTTACTGTGGTCATCTCGTACCAGGGGTGCCGTAGCTGGGCTGTTGGGGCTCTAGAAAGTCGGCGGAAGGTGAAATGGGAAAGAAATCATGCGATTCTGTAATAAGAAGCTCATAGAACCACGAAGGATCAGGGACTTAAAGCATTAGATACCTTGTTAGTGGGATGCAGGTTCCACAGGCAAGCAGAACGATTCGAGCGAATTAGTAAGGTTTCTGCCCGGATCTTGAGAGCGGCTTCCGTTGCTCAGCGGAAGTGTCGGTCGCAAGAGGACAGACGCCTGGAAGACTCCGCTATCGGCAGTGTGCACGACCGGAATCATGTCGAGTTTGGCGGTGAGAGACCCGGCAATGGATCGATCACTGCGTTCCGTGTTCGTGGGGAACATTCCGTATGAGGCAACTGAGGAGCAGTTAAAGGACATTTTCTCGGAGGTTGGTTCTGTTGTCAGTTTCCGGCTGGTATACGATAGAGAGACGGGAAAACCCAAGGGCTATGGCTTCTGCGAATACCAAGACCAGGAAACCGCGCTTAGTGCCATGCGGAACCTCAATGGGCGGGAGTTCAGCGGCAGAGCGCTTCGGGTGGACAATGCTGCCAGTGAAAAGAATAAGGAGGAGTTAAAGAGCCTCGGGCCTGCAGCGCCCATTATTGACTCACCCTATGGGGATCCCATCGATCCAGAAGATGCCCCTGAATCGATTACCAGAGCAGTAGCCAGTCTCCCCCCGGAGCAGATGTTTGAGCTGATGAAGCAGATGAAGCTCTGTGTCCAAAACAGCCACCAGGAAGCTCGAAACATGTTACTTCAAAATCCACAACTGGCTTATGCGCTGTTGCAGGCGCAAGTAGTGATGAGAATCATGGATCCAGAGATTGCTCTGAAAATTCTTCATCGGAAGATACATGTCACACCACTGATCCCAGGCAAATCTCAGTCTGTGTCTGTCTCTGGCTCTGGCCCTGGCCCTGGTCCTGGTCCTGGCCCTGGCCCTGGGCTCTGCCCAGGACCTAATGTTCTGCTGAACCAGCAGAATCCACCAGCCCCTCAGCCTCAGCATTTGGCTAGAAGACCTGTGAAGGACATTCCTCCTCTGATGCAGACTCCTATCCAGGGTGGAATTCCAGCTCCAGGGCCAATACCAGCTGCAGTTCCCGGACCTGGTCCTGGTTCCTTAACTCCTGGAGGAGCAATGCAGCCCCAACTTGGAATGCCAGGGGTTGGCCCAGTGCCTTTAGAGCGGGGACAAGTGCAGATGTCAGATCCTAGAGCTCCTATACCTCGTGGACCCATGACTCCTGGTGGTCTGCCTCCTCGAGGACTGTTAGGAGATGCTCCAAATGACCCACGTGGAGGGACTTTGCTTTCAGTCACTGGAGAAGTGGAGCCCAGAGGTTATCTGGGTCCACCCCATCAGGGTCCCCCCATGCATCATGCCTCTGGTCATGACACTCGTGGCCCTTCCTCACATGAGATGAGGGGAGGGCCATTAGGAGATCCCAGACTGCTAATTGGAGAGCCCAGAGGCCCCATGATAGATCAAAGGGGTCTACCTATGGATGGTAGAGGTAGTAGAGATTCTCGAGCGATGGAGACTCGCGCCATGGAAACTGAGGTCTTAGAGACACGTGTAATGGAGAGGAGAGGAATGGAGACCTGCGCCATGGAAACCAGAGGGATGGAAGCAAGAGGCATGGATGCAAGAGGATTGGAGATGAGGGGCCCTGTCCCCAGTACAAGAGGCCCTATGACTGGTGGAATTCAGGGTCCTGGTCCCATTAATATAGGGGCAGGTGGCCCTCCTCAGGGACCCAGACAGGTCCCAGGCATTTCAGGGGTGGGGAATCCTGGAGCTGGTATGCAGGGTACAGGCATACAAGGAGCAGGCATGCAGGGAGCAGGCATACAAGGAGGAGGGATGCAGGGGGCAGGCATACAAGGAGGAGGCATACAGGGGGCAAGCAAGCAAGGTGGAAGCCAGCCTAGCAGTTTTAGTCCTGGGCAGAGCCAGGTCACTCCACAGGATCAGGAAAAGGCGGCTTTGATCATGCAGGTTCTTCAACTGACTGCAGATCAGATTGCCATGCTGCCCCCTGAGCAAAGGCAGAGTATCCTGATTTTAAAGGAACAAATCCAGAAATCCACTGGAGCTTCTTGAAAGGTTTTAGAAAATATTTGGCTGTAGTCTTAAAGTTTATTCTGTAGCATGGAGAATGGGTGCAAAAAGCTGACTTCTGCATCCCCACACTTGGATTAGGGTGTCCCTCCTCCTAGAACCTAATCTTTTTTTTTGTTCTTTTTATTTCTTTCTGTTTTCCTTTTTTATTTTTAATTGAGGGTGGGGGGAGGAGGGAGTGTGTCGGTTCACTTTAAGTTACTGTAAAATAACTCTGAACATGATGATAAAATATGCCAAATAAGATTACAAAGAATAAGCAGCAATATTGAAGTGTCTACAGTATGTTAACTACATTTTTTAAATGTTGAGTAAAACTTTGTGAAAACTGCTCATAAAGACTAAAAGTTGACCTGTTAAAACATTAATGTACTAAGATGGTTTTAAGATTTTTTGGTTGTATAACAAAATAAAGTTTACCCAAAAGTATAAGATACATTTTTTGGTAAACCATTTAAAATACAAAATCCTATTGGAGGCAATAGGATAAGCATTGTCTTAGTGTTTTAGAATTATTTTTGAAATATTAGAGTTAACAGGATAAGGTTAAACTTGTATTAGAATCGTTTTTTTCTAAAGTTGTGTTACCTGAAAAATCAAGGAGTGCACCTGGTTTACTGTTGCTTCATTTATCCCAGCCTTCAGAGACCAGCAAGGTTCTGCCAGGCCTCAAGCATCAGAGCATGATGATTTTGCTGTGACAATTCTAAAATCAACCAGGTTACTTAAGTCCACTCTGATGAAACCCTATCTCTCAATACCTTCCAATTTCTCAATAGTCTTTAAGCCCTAAATCTGAGTCAGTAATTCTCTCACATCCTTCCCAAAAATCAGTGTCTAGGGACCAGTTGATCTGGATGAGTTATACATGGTATTTGACTTTTCATAAGTAGTGGAAGGTTTCATTAAGTAAAGCTCTCAGTTTCTTGGTATCTGGCTTTCATATACAGATGGTGTCCATTTGCTCAACCAGACAGGAGTTAACTTGCATTAGAATTGTTTTTTCTAAAGTTATGTTACCTGAAAAATTAAGGACTGCACCTGGTTTATTGTTGCTTATCCCACCCTACAGAAACCAGCAAGGTTCTGCTAAGTCCCGAGCATCCGAGCATGATGATTTTGCTGTGACAATTCTAAAATCAACCAGGCTACTTAAGTCGGCTCTGGTGAAACCCAGTAATCTCTCAATATCTTCCTATTTCTCAATAGTCTTTAAACCCTAAATCTGAGTCAGTAATTCTCTTACATCCTTCCCAAAAATCAGTGTCTAGGGACCAGTTGATCTGGATGAGTTATACATGATATTTGACTTTTCATAAGTAGTAGGTTTCACTAAGTAAACTCTCAGTTTCTTGGTATCTGGCTTTCGTATACAGATGGTGTCCATTTGCTCCACCAGACAGCAGTTAAAAACTTTTAGACTAAACGGCATTTAACATGTCTTTTAGTTTTCTTATTTCATAATCTACTTTTCTATCATTAATCATGTTACCAGAATAATCAAGGCCCAAGTAGGTAGAAGTTTTTATATAGCCTGAATACTCAGTTGACTTATTGCTCATTTTACCTTTTGTAAGGAATACAGCCATTTAGTCCTCATATACATACCAATGAGACAATTAAAAATTGGTTGGAAGATGGGGCTTATCACATTGCGCTACTACGACTTTATTTTTCCTTGAAAATAAAGCCTTGAGGATGTGAACACAAACATTGGTATTATAAAACAAGTAGTAATTAATAAAAGCATAAGTTATCAAATATCAGGTGATATTCTGTAGAGAAGAAAAACCAATATCTAGTTACAGATTACAAAATGTTTAATACAAAGAGCTGAAAATGTAGAAATTCAGTTATCTTCCCTTTGCAAAACGTTTACATTTTAAATTAGTATTCTTTATTCACAAGGTTTTCACCCGTATGCTGTTGTTTTCTACTACCTGTTTTACTCTGTTGTTCATACTGCTACTTTCCCATGTTTCCTATATGCCTCCCCTCTATTGGAGAGGATAACTCACCTTTACATGTGCGATAGTTATGGTTAATACTAAATCACAGAGTTGGCTCGATCACTTTGAGATTCTAGTTGCTTTATCTCAAAGCTTGCACTGAAGGGCTCTAACTGAAAATTATTAAATATTACAGTCTTTAGTCAAATCTCTGCATTGTTTAATGCAGAAAATAAAAATACAATTAAGGCTGACGTTAGTATCTGATATGTTTATTTTTAATGAATACATTATGCAAAAATCTTCCATTGTGGATATACATGGGGCCTGATTACGTCTTATTTTTAATGCAAAAGGCAGAACTAATGAAATTGCAGTAATGGATGGAACTCTCTTAGAACCATTTTCTATATAGTTTGACAGCTGAAACAACTGTAAAGACGTGCCATTTTGGGGTTGGTATGAGCAACATCTTGGTGATAGTCAGATATTAAGCTTATGTTCCCCAGAGAGAAATCCTCTGTATTCCAATAGCACCTTGTAGCTATCTTCATTACTGACAACCTTAGTTATATTGCAGTGCACTGTTTACCTTTTATCTGCTACTCTACACTTCCACTCCCACAAACTGAACACAGGGACAGTCTATCTCATTACCATATTCACAGATGGGAAAAGGACAAAATACTCGATTAGAGTTATTAGGGGGAAAAATCCCATTAAGAGCACATATACTGCCCTCATAAGAGTTTAGATTCAACACAGAACAAATGAGCTATAACAACTATTTCCATTTTAAAAAAACAATTAGAAATAGGTTATTAAAAACAATCACCTCTACTCTGTGAAAGCTAAGGAAATAGATTGTCCTCACCTCTGATTCATTGAATGTTCCAATATTGATGTAGAAAGCATAGAGCCTTATTTCATTTGATAGTAAAGAATAATACAAGCAATATTGCTACAATCAGAATCTTTTATGTGTTTTTCTACAAAATCATCGGTTATAACCCCTCACATCCTGAATTTTCCCTAAGATTTGTAGACTAAAATAAAATCACCAATTCATTCATCATAATAGTTGAAGATGATGGGGTGAAACAGTGATTTGCTAATGCTTCTTTAAGGCTTATCCTCTTGGGAAGTACATGTTTCTTGGGATTATGAAATGATCAACTTTAATCAGTGCCTGCCCATTAGCCCTTGCCCTCATATTACTGATGATTAATACCAAAAATATGTTTTAACATCTGTTGACTTCCTAGGATTTTGCAGTCTTTGATAAGATATAAGCTAATGTGAATCCCAGACAAAGGTAGGCTAATCTAAGTAAGATTATGTTTGGCTTTTCAACTACACTTTTCAGAATTCTAATGGTAGAAAGACATTTTAAAAAGAAGACCGTTAACATAATCACAGCTTGCAAAGCTTCTTGTTTTTCCATGCTGTGATGGGACATTGGTTAAGCACACAGAACATAATTTCCTATGGTGTGTCAGACCTTTCCCTTAGGTCTGATGAGGTCTAAGGATAATTATGTGCAACAACCTACTGTGGCAGAGAAACTGAATTAGCAGTTACATCTGACAGTCTTCTCACAAAAGAATGTCAGTCTCTCACTACTTTATATCAGCTAATCTCTAGACGGACTTTCCTGGTTGAAGCTTGCTTTTTTCATCAGTCTCTTATCAAGAATGCTCTGATTGAGAACTAATTCATATTAAGGACATTATTAATATATTGTAAGTATCCCTAAATATAAATTTTAATATTAAATGTTAATAGGGATATTACATGATATTGGCATACTACATAATGTGCTCATATATATTTATTTCAAATGTTAACTGACCCAGATCTTTAAATATTTTCATTTGTTTTTATGTACCCTGAAACAAAAGTTTACTTCTTTGGTTGAAAATTCACCTTCACAAATATTCATATTACCAATTACCTTTCTCATAAAATATTAACTATCATGTTTGTTCTTGATATTATTCTATAACAATATATAACATGTCATTTGAGGGCAGAATTGTGTCAAAAGTGACACTTGGGAGTCGGGCGTGGTGGCACACACCTGTAATCCCAGCACTTTGGGAGACTGAGGGGGCCGATCACTTGAGGTCAGGAGTTCGAGACCAGCCCGACCAATGTGGTGATACCCCATCTCTACTAAAAATACTAAACTTAGCCAGGCATGTTGGCAAGCCCCTGTAATCCCAACTACTTGGGAGTCTGAGGCATGAGAAATATTTGAACTTGGGAGGTGGAGATTAGAGTGAGTTGAGATTGTGCCACTATACTCCAGACTGGGCAAACAGAGTGAGACTCTGTCTCAAAAAGTAAAATAAAATAAAAAGTAAGTAACACTTGGGATAACATCATTAAAAATCACAAACCTGGTGCTTATTAAATACTGCACAAAAAGCACCCAAATATTTACCAAATAACAGCTTTTTTTTTTCTTTTTTTGAGACAGTGTCTCACTTTGTCACCCAGGCTGGAGTGCAGTGGCACAATCTCAGGTCACTGCAACCTCTGCCTCCTGGGTTTAAGTGATTCCCCTGCCTCAGTCCCTCAAGTAGCTGTGATTACAGGTGTGTGCTACCGTGCCTGGCTGATTTTTGTAGTTTTAGTAGAGACGGGGTTTCACCATGTTGGCCAGGCTGGTTTTGAACTCCTGACCTCAAATGATCCACCCAACTCAGCCTCCCAAAGTTCTGGGATTACAAGTGTGAGCCACCACGCCCGGCATTTAATAACAACTGTTTATAACCAAGAGTTGGTTTAGATCCCCAAAATAGGTAACTATCCTTTAATCACAGGGTTTTAAAAGTAAAAAAATGAAAAATAGATAGCTAATTACAAAAAATATACAACATTCTCAATCATAAATAATTTTGTATGATTAAGTACATATAATATCTGCAGACACTTGAAATGAATCTCATATGTGTTACAAAGGTTGGTCATTTAAAAAATTATATCTGCTGGGCAGATGTAGTAGCTAATGCCTGCAATCTCAGCACTTTGGGAGGTTGAGGCAGAAGGATCACTTGAGCTCAGGACTTCAAGACCAGTCTGGGCAACACAGGGAGATCCTGTCTCTACAAAAAATGTAAAAATTAGCTGAGTATGGTGATGTACACATTCTTTAAGCGAATCTTACAGACTCACCTTAATTTAAAATGAGTGCCAACACTGAAAAATGGTATAGTTGGGCCGGGCATGGTGGTTCATGCCTGTAATCCCAGCACTTTGGGAGGCCGAGACGGGTGGATCACGAGGTCAGGAGATTGAGACCACCCTGGCTAACATGGTGAAACTCCGTCTCTACTAAAAATACAAAAAATTAGCCGGGAGTTGTGGCAGGCGCTAGTAATCCCAGCTACTTGGGAGGCTGAGGCAGGAGAATGGCGTGAACCCGGGAGGCGGAGTTTGCAGTGAACCGAGATCACACCACTGCACTCCAGCCTGGGTGACAGAGCAAGACTCCATCTCAAAAAAAAAAAAAAAAAGAAAAAGAAATAAAGGAAGGAAGGAAGGAAGGAAAGAAGGAAAAGAAAAATGGCATAGTTGAGTTCATAATGTGATTTTTTTAACAAAGGCCAACATAGGGCTTGCTTGGTGCCTTAACATTTATAAAATCATACTCCATATCCGAAACATCACTCTTGTTCTCATGTTAATCAATATAGTGACATAAATCATGACTAAAAAGATTTCCAGACACAAACCTTGTATAGGAGAGTAAATACAATCATCTATTAATACAACATATTCCCTATCTTTGGCTAAGCCTATACCCAAAATTATTTCATCTTTTTATGCTTATCAATCATCAGAGAAAAAGATCTTCATCTATTTTAAGCATCAGATAAATTACACTATTGAAATTGTATAATTATTGTCAATGTTATCGAAGTTTTGTTCCCTAAAAGTTTTAAATATCTTTGGACAAGAAACCTCAAATTGGTGATCTGTGGACCAATTCAGCTTACAGATATTTTTTATTTGACCAGTCAATTTTCTTGAAAATTTTGAACTTAAATGCCTGTAGAAGCAGGTTATATTCTCCAATTTGGCCACAAGCCCAACCTTTTCCTATCCTTCGAGCTTACAACTTAACACAATTATTAGATTTGATCAATATTAGTGTCTAATTTGACAAATATGACATAGAAAAACTTGCTTAAGGCCAGACGTGGTATTTCATGCCTGCAATCCCAGCGGTTTGGGAGGCCAAAGCTGGAGGATCACTTGTGTATAGGAGTTTGAGACCAGACTGAGCAGCATGGTGAAATCCCATCTCTACAAAGCACACAAAAATGAGTTGATTACTTGGCCGTGGTGACATGGCTCTAGTCCCAGCTACTTAGGACGTTGAAGCGGGAGGATCACTTCAGCCCAGGAGGTGGAGGCTGCAGTGAGCCGGGATCTTGCTACTGCACTCCAGCCTCCTGAGTGACAGAGCAAGACCTTATCTCAAAAAAAAAAAAAAAGAAAAGAAAAAGAAAAACCTGTTTAGCAACCAGTTCAGCACACATATTTCTGCAAAACCAACCAGCAACAAAAGGAAAACCCAGGGCAAATGAAAACAAAAATCTTGACGCATTTTTTATTTGTAGATTTTGGTGAGGTATACTGAGTGAAGGAATGTCCTAGGAAAATAAGCCAATCAGTATATTTATCCCACAAATGTTTGCATTTTCAATAAACATTAATCCAAAATAGCAGTATCTTCTTTTTCAATGAAAACACATATTATTCGTGTATATAGATATTAAATGCTAACAGCTCTAGAATGAAGATATTGATAGTATACATACTGGAACACTGGAACATAAATTCTTTTTTTTCTTCTTCTTCTTTTGAGACAGTATCTCACTTTGTGGCCAGACTTGGGTGCAGTGGTGCAATCTCAGCTCACTGCAACCTCCATCTCCCAGGTTCAAGCGATTCTCCTGCCTCAGTCTCCTGAGTAGCTGGGACTACAGGTGCTCACCACCATGCCCCACTAATTTTTGTATTTTTAGTAAAGATGAGGTTTCACCATATTGGTCAGGATGGTCTTGATCTCTTGACCTCATTATCCACCTGCCTCGGCCTCCCAAAGTGCTGGAATTACAGGCGTGAGCCACAATGCTCGGCCCAGAATTCTATAATTTCTTTATCTGTTATTGATGTACCTGTCAACCTCTGATTATGTGATTCTCTACTATCTCACTTTGTTGCCTGGAATGAATATGAAGCAACCTGTACCAATTCAGGAATCTACTTATGTAGATTTTAGAAAGTGACCCACTATATGTAACTTTCATGTAACAGTCACAGTAATTTAAACAAAACAAAACAAAAGTCCTTAACCAGATCATGTTATTTCCCTGTTAAAACCTCTCATGGCTTACATTGCTCTTAGAATAAAATTCAGAATCCTTATGTGTCCCATGTAGCCCTGATATAGTTTAGATGTGTGTCCCCACCCAAATCTCATATTGAAATGTAATCCCCAGTGTTGGAGGAGGAGCCTTGTGGGAGGTGATTGGATCATGGAGGTGGATTTCTCATGAATAGAATCTCATTTCATCATGAATCTCATGATGGTGCTAAACCATGAATCTCATGATGGTGCTAAATTTCTCATTTCATCATGAATCTCATGATGGTGCTAAACCATCCCCCATGGTACTGTCCTCATAATAGTGAATGAGTTCTCATGTAATCTGTTCATTTAAAAGTGTGCAGCACCTCCCCCTCCACTCTCTGGCTCCTTCTCTGGCCCTGTGCCTGCTGCCCCTTTCCCTTTGTCACGATTCTGTTTCCTGAGGTCTCCCCAGAAGCCAAGTCAATGCCAGCATCATACTTCCTGTACAGCCTGCAGAACCATGAACCAATTAAACCTCTTTTCTTTATAAATTACACAGTCTCAGGTATTTCTTTATAGCAATGCAAGAATGAACTAATACAAGCCTTAAGCATACCAATGTCTCACACTACCATTGGCCCCTTACTCACTTCTACACATATTTTGGGCCTAGCTTTATTTAATTGAATTTGCCAGACTCATTCTCATCTCTGTACTTGGGAGTTTCTCTTGTTCATCACCCACTCTTTCCCCAGGCCTTTGAATGGCTAGTTGTTTCTCTTTACTCAGGTCTTGGCTTCTATACTATATCACTTACTCAGACAGGCTTTTCCTGGACACCTGGGAAACCACAGACAAAGCAAATGTAAATTTAATGGTCTCCCAATTCTCTCTCATAATCTTGTTGTCTTTCTTGTTTGTTTGTTAAGAGTAGTTATCTTACCTGAGCACCACTTATACATTGTATGGGATTAATCCATATTCTCCAACCCTTTACAAAGCATAATGGTTGTTCTATGCACCCACCAAACTTGATGACTGTCATGAATGAGTTTCTCTTCATTACGCCCATGTTATATTTATCATGTAAATCATGTTTGTTTCCAAACAAATCTATACTAGTTGTATCTATTACTGTAATATAGGAATATGCCTATAGGCATAAACATAGGTATAGATAATATGTGTATATATGAAATACGATTGTAAAAATAAAAAGTTATTTCTATGAAAACTATCTTGAATGCTTTTGAAAGATAGATAGATGGATAGATAGATAGATAGGTAGATAGATAAATAAGTAGATAGACAGATAGATTTATCATGTCAACTGTGTTTGATGATGTATTAGTCTGTTTTCATGCTGCTGACAAATACATACCCAAGACTGGGTAATTTACAAAGGAAAGAGGTTTAATGGAGAACTCACAGTTCCACATGGCTGAGCAAGCCTTACTAGCATGGTGGAAGGCAAGGAGAAGCAAGTCACGTCTTATATGGATGGCAGTAGGCAGAGAGAGCTTGTGCAGGCAGATCACTGGTTTTAAAGCCATCAGATCTCATGAAACCCACTCATTATCATGAAAACAGCATGGGAAAGACCCATCCCCATGATTCAGTCATCTCCCACCGGGTACCTCCCACAACACAGGGGAATTATGGGAGCTACAGGATGAGATTTGAGTGGGGACACAGAGCCAAACCATATCATATGGTAAACCAGTTTATACCAATTGTACTATTTTTTGTTTTATATAGATTGATTGTTATTAGCATGAGTGTAAAAAAGTTATTTCTACGAAAACTATGTTGACTGTTTCTACAAGATTTTATAAAAGTTAGGAGCTAAAAATACATCATTGTTAAATACTGTGGGGGCAAGGTAATTTTTAAAAATACCTTAAAAATCTTTAAAATCTAGAATTCACTCTGATACTTTGTAAGTGTCCAAATCCTTGTTTCACTTAAAAAAAAATGGATTGTTACTGGCAATTTTAGACAACGCATGTCAGTGCTTTAATTTCCTCACAGAAATTTTTCAGGCAGTGGAAGAAAAATCCTTGAGGTAATGTTATCTGAGGTTTGGTGCTGCCCTAGTTGTTTCCCTTTCACCTCCACAGGATTACCCAGGAGAGACAACCACCTGCCACCATTCCAGTCCTCCTCCTTCCCTTTCCTTATGATGTTACATACCGAGGAGAATAGAATATACCCTAATCTCTTGCTAATCAAAGTGTGCTCCTCGGACCAGCAGCACCAGCATCACCTGGGAGACTGTTAAAAATGCGGAATCTGGGGCCCCACACAGACCTGCTGAATCAAAGCCTACATTTTAATAAGATCCCCAAGGATCCACATGCAAATAAACGTTTGAAAGCACTGCTTTAATCCTACAAGAAAGTGAAAAGAATGACAACAACAAATAAAAGCACCATAAAATTAATATTATGACAAATAGAAGGGATTTTTAATTTACCTACATGACTTCCCTTCCATTGGCAGAGAAAATCAAGAATTGGCAAAAATCCTTACCCAATCTGAGGAAAGCAGGAGATAGCCCATGTATTAGACACCACATTGGACAAGCAAGGAGACAAAGAAAGATCTTGTTCCTTCACAGATAATTGTGGGAACACTGGATCAACTGGGAAACCTAAGACACCGTAATTGAAATTATTGTTGTTTAGGGAAGACACCTGAATGTATTTTGTCCATATGTGTAACCCCTTTTTTCCTTAGATATGGAGAAGTTGTATTGAATTGGTAGAATCGTTTATATTTATTATATATGATCACCAAAAACATGGCACACCAAAAATTGTTTCAGCCAAGTTGTGACTCTCTGGAATGAATGCCACCATTCATCAAAAAATTCCCTCATAAAACCTAAATTGTTTTCTAATCCTACACATTTCATTATTTTTCTGGTAAGATATACTATCCAGATAGAAATGCTAACATCAGGGTACTCCATTTTCTTTTGTAAATGTCTTTCGCTATAATCCAGAAATATTGGCTAACATCTCACAGAACTTACCTAGACTAGAAAGAAGATTTCCAGAAGAAATTTTGAAGCTGTAAAATCAGCGTGCTTATGATTCAGTGTCAATAAACCCTCAACAGAATTCTGCTGTTATCAATTTTTCAAACCTCATCTAAGTATTCTAAAGCACCAAAAAGAAAGAGCAATGTAACAAGAACAGTTCAAAGGATCAGCTCAATGTTTTTTCTGTTACTTCATTTTCAGTAGATATATTGGAAATGGTAGCAAAACTCTATACTGCAAGTTGTGCCTTTAAGCTTGTCTTTGAAGCTAATCATAATTAAGAGTACAAATTAACCAAATCAACATTTGTAAATTAAGCAAATTAATTTTTTTTTTCTTGAAAGTTTTCATTGGCCTTAAATGAGTGAACTCGAAACATTTCCAGCAAACAATTTAAATTCTAATCAAGGCCTTTCAAGTGGTGACATCAAACCATCGAGAGGTTGAAAAGATGGCTAGATGTGGTAGCTAATGCCTGTAATCCCAGCACTTGGGAGACTGAGGTGGACAAATCACTTGGGATCAGGAGTTCATGACCAGCCTGGCCAACATGGTAAAACTCCATTTCTACTAAAAATACAAAAAATTAGCCGGGCATCATGGCGGGCACCTGTAATCACAGCTACTTGGGAGGCTAAGGCAGGAGAATCCCTTGAACCAGGGAGATGGAGCTTGCAGTTGGCCAAGATCACACCACTGCACTCTAGTCTTCCTCCAAAAAGAAAAAAAAATAAAATAAAATAAAGATTGTAAAGATAAATTGGGAACTTAAGAATCTTCACTTTTCACATGTGTTCAGACGACTTGCATTCCAGTCCTAACTGGGGCTTTGTTTGCCTAAGGGGAAAGAAATTTTCTTAATTAGAATGTTTTGTGAATTGGAAGGAATATGTCTTATAGGATCTTTGATTGGTGGGGATTTTATTGTCATCATTTTCAGATAAACCGGTTTTTAGAAGTTTTTTCCCTAGTTAGTGCCCGTACTGAGACAAGCAAGCTAATTGAGCTTTGACTAGTGGTAACCCTGGTTTAAAATGGCCAAAGCTCCATTATCCTATGCAGTCTAACACAGGAACAGAAAACCAAATACTGCATATTCTCACTTATAAGCGGGAGTCAAACGAGAACATGTGCGTACTAAGAGGGGAACAACAGACATTGGGGCCTACTTGATGGGGTGAAGAGGTAGAGGATCAGAAACAAATGCCTTTTGGGTACTATGTTTATTATCTGGGTGATAAAATTAATTGTACACTAAAGCCCTGTGACACACAGTTTACCTGTATAACAAACCTTCACATGTACCCTTGAACCTAAAAGTTAAAAAATAAAGTAAAATAAAACTACTCGTCCTGAGGAATTCAAGATGGATTATTCTGGGTAGAGGAAAAAAAGAGGCTTTTCTGCATCTCTTACCCATTCTTTCATTTACCCAGGATTACGCATAAGGAAGGGGACTGATGGACTGGTCAGTGACTCAGCCCATGCCAGCCAAGCAGGATTATGAAACTGATCTCCTGTCAGGGCCAGCACTGAGACAAAGGCACACAAATGACCAGGGCTGGAGAGTGATGTTTCAGTAAAAATTAACTCTTCAAAGAAGAGAGGAGGCAGGAAAGAATGAGGGAGGAAGAGTTAAGTTTTTTTGTTTTGTTGTTGTTTTCTTTTCCCAACAAAACCACAGATTTACTCTACATATATGATCATGGCTGGCCACTCCAAGCAGGAGGAGCTGTCTCCAGCTCATTTTCAACTGCTCAGTAAGTCTTCTGGGTCTTACCCACCACATTACAGAAGCTTTTTTGTCTAGTCTTTTATTTTAATAAAAATAAAATATAACATATTGATATAGACATGAAATATAATTGTTTAAAATGTTTTTTAATTCTAATAGGCATTTTAATTTACACAGTGAGCAAATACTTTGAGTAGATGGAAAGAGACTACAATAGTGCAATTTCAGACATCAGCCACAAGATTAGGGGGAGGGGAGTTATTTATTTTTGAGGGAGGGAGGTCGTAGCAAGGCTCTTGCAAGTGCCCTAGAACCAACACATGCCACTTATGAGATCTATGTCCTCTTTTGGAAGGCTGGGTCATGAATAACATACTAACAGCACATACTGAGAACCTACTAAATGCCAGGCATTTGATACGCAGCATCTTTAACTTCACTAAAGTTTGAGGAAGTTGACTAATTTGCCTTAAGTCACACAGCTCATAGGAGGTGGAAGCACCATTGAATGCAAGTGTGTCTGACTTCCAAGCCCTAACTGTCCCCATTATATCAATCAGTTTTATGAAGAGACAAGTAATAAGGTAGTAATAAGTGTATCCACATTGAGGGCTGAAATGTGGAGAAATATTAGGCATCATTTTCACTAAGTGATGAAGGTCATTACAGGTCTAGAACATGTGATTTTTGGGCAATAGTGAAAAATTTATGAAATCTATCTTTTGTCCTTACATTTTTTCTTGTTGTTTTTTCTCCCAAGAACCAACATCACCTCATTGCAAGATCCAATCAGATTACACCTCATTACCCTATGCTTATAAAACCCTACCGAAACCCCAGGGCAGGGAGACAGATTTGAGGGCTTCCTTCTATCTCCCTGCCAGTGGATTTGCAATACAGCTTTCCTTTTCTCAAAAGCCAGTGCTATGACCTCTATGTGCATTGGGCAATGAGCCCATTGATTGCTCAGTAACACTGTCATCACTTGTTTACTTTTGTTTTTAATTATGGCTATTCAGATAGATATGAAGCTGCACCTCACTGTGGTCTTCTGTTTCGTTTTGTTTTGAGACAGAGCCTCACTTCCTTGCCAAGGCTGGAGTAGTAGCACAATCTTGGCCCACTGCAACCTCTGCCTCCGCCTCCCAAAGTGCTGGGATTACAGGCACAAGTTGCGGTGCCTGGTCTCATTGTGGTTTTGATGTGCGTTTTCTTGATGGCTAACTATTGTCAGCATTTTCATGTGCTTACTGGCTATTTGTTTAGCTTATTTGGAGAAATGTTCCCTGTGATCTATTTACTATAAATAAAATGACATGTTTCAGATTTCAGCATTTCTCTGGTAGGTAAGTGGATAATCAGATAACAGTGTCCCTAAAATATGAAAGGAATTATTTATTTTGTGACTTAATAACTGGACTGAAATTGGAAGAGTCAAATTGCAGAGGCAGAAGTGAGAGTTTTCAGTGATGCTCTTTAACCCTTTTGAAACAGGTAGGTAATCATTGTCATGGTTTACAGCTCTTAAGACTGGTTGAATCTGAAGGTAATTGAGAGTGGTTTTCCAAAGAAGACACTGTTATAATAAAGAGCTCAGTCTCTGCCTGTGTTCAAATTCTGGCTCTAGCACATACTAATTTTGTGACTCATTTCTACACCTCACTTTCACGCCTGTACACTGGACAAACTACCTCCAACCGTAGTTGAGAGGACTGTTTGATAAAGCACTTGTACCATGGTAATAAGTTCTCGACATGTGATATGTGCCAGTTATTATTCCTTAAAAAACAAACAAACAAACCCATGGGCATGGAAACCCTAGGAGCAACATGAAACATGAGCTAGCACTGGTTGCTTCTCCAGGCATTGAGAAAGAGAGAGAGGGCTAGAAGATGGAGGAAACCAAATCAGCTATGAGGACTTCTATTTCAGAAGAGGAAAGAGACACTCCAAGGAAGATTTGTTACCAAAGAAGGAGGCATTTTAAATTAGAGAGGTCTGGACTGTGTTTTGGAGCAGACTGTAAGATCTGGGCAGAGGAAGAAAAAATGCCGCTTTTTTCCTGCACCACTTTCCTTGTATTTCCTTATGTAGCAAAGCTATATTTTGTACGAGAAGAAATCTAACACAAAGTTGACAATGGTGAAGACAATCTTCTGTGGAAAATCCCTCTAACAGCTGACTCTGTTTGACCCAAGGAGTTTCAAGCTCCTGAAATCCTGTTTTAGACAAATACCAATAGAAATGGTATCAGGATTTTATCTGGCTCGAGCTTTTATGGCTTATGTATTTCTATTTCCTATAGATTTATCTAGTACAATAGAGGACAGATTTTTTAAAAAATGTGTGCTTTCTTTATCTAAGATAAACTTTAATAACCCAATAGAAAAGCTTGAGGAACTATCTGCACTATTTATTAAAATGTTACATATATATAGGGTACATATATCTTCAATGTTTGTTTAATGAATGAAGTGAAAGGACTTTTGAAAGTTCTTTCTTCCTGGTTTCAAAGGTGGCGCACAACATGTTATAATATCAATTAAATATTTCAGAATAAATACATCAAAATGTTATGATTTAATTAATCCTCATTTACTATATTTGTGCTTTACCTATGTCTAGTATTTCTGAGCCTGACTTAAAAAAACAGTCCCACAAAATTACATGTATTAAAAAAAGCTTTTATGAAAAACTACCAGTCAAGCGAAGTGTATTAAAATGACAAAAATCCTATAATTATGCATATTTTACCATTACTTGGGAACTACCACATTCTGAATTATATCAAAATCCAATGTTAGAGATATTAGAGATAAATCTGAGGGTTTTTTTTTTAAGGAGCATCTAATGAATATATTCTTTTAACATTCACTTGGCGTTAATTTAGCAAATACTTTTTGGTTTCTATAAGTAGATTTATGTAGAAATAGTCAGGTTTTGAATATTTACTTCTGACTACTGTATTTCTCCTCAAATTTTTACTTATGAAAAATCGAAGCAAAGAGGGTAAATTTCCAGTTTATGAACCTGCCACTACACCATTGATTTAAATTTAATATTCTATATAAAATTTAATATTCTGTATTTGTGTTTCTGGTATGGCAGCCACTATCTACACGAAGCTATTGAGAACTTAACCTGTCACTAATGAAACTGAATAAATACATTTTAAAATTTACTCAAATTTAATTAATTCATTGCAACAGCTCCCAGATTGACTAGCACAGATAAAGAAAACACAAGTTATTATTTCAATGATATTCTTTAACCTTTTTGGAACAGGTAGGCAATCATTTTCATGGTTTATAGCTCTGAAGACATTGGTTGAATCTGAAGGGAATTGAGAGTGGTTTTCCAAAGAAGGCACCGTTATAATAAGGAGCTCAGTCTCTGCCTGTGTTCTGCCAGTCTCTGCCTATGACTAGATAACATTTTGGGTAATGGTTCAAAACCATAAGCGGATCAACTAACTAATGTCATCACTGATTTGTTGCATTAATATTATTAAAATAGGTAGTCAACTGGTAGTACGTGTGTACTTGGATAAATGAATGCACCTCACTATTAACAGATTCTTACATAATAAGAAGTGCTCAGAAAACAAGAAATAAAAACATAACTAGCTCATTTTACTCATCTTTCTTTTAGCAAACACTTATCTAATGCCACCATGTTACAAGCAATGAGGATTCAGCAAAATCAGAATGGATCTTGCTCCCACTGATTTTTGTATTTACTCAATATCTACTTTGTCCCAGTTCCTCTGAGCATATGCTTTGTTCTGAAGAAGGCTAGACCGTCTAGAAAGACTTAGTCCCCAAATTAGAGGAAAGTACAGAGTACTATAGCACTATAGTTCTATAGGAACACAATTAAAGAGAATCTGAATTCATAAGTCATCAGGGAAGTTTTCTTGAAACAGAACTGAGTTTTGAAAATTGAGAATAGTTAGTGAGAGCTAGACACAGGACTTGTATGAGACAAGGTGTTGGAATAAACTAGCATGGTGCTATTGTTATCAGAAGTCAGGCCTTGAATGTGAATTGTCCAGATTCTTGAGGTTTTGAACAAACAATTGGACAAAATGCACAAAGTAACAGAGGAATGAAACCCTGGAACAAAGAAGCGAAAGCAAGATTTATTAAAGCAAGAAAGCACCCCACAGGGCGGGAGAGCACCCGAGCAAGTGGGTCAAGGGCCTCGTTTACAAAGATTTGGGGGTTTAAATATTCTTTTGAGGTTCTTATCAGCTACCTTTTATCTGGATGAAGGATTTGGCTCCTGGCTAATTAAAAGCTGAGGTGAAATGGCCCGAGGCTAACCCAATGCTAGAGCACATTGACACCATATGCAGATGAAGTGGTGGCCCGTGCTTGGCCTGCCGCTACTCCAAAGCACTTTTCTTTTCCATCTGAGATGTGGTGGAGGCCGTAGGTTGCAGGGAGAGTAGCCTTTGATCCTTTGTTTCTTGGGTGTGGGGAGGTGGGGTTTGTCCTTTTGGTTTAGCTTTAGGAAGTTCGTGTTAATTGGCCTTAGGTTTAATTCCTTTTGGTTTAGCTTTAGGAAGTTCGTGTTAATTCCCTGCCCCCAGATCCTATTCTCCTGCCTCACTATCAGAGAACTATGTAAATGGTTTGGTGATGTAGGGAATAAAAAGGAGTACTAGGAGATAAGGCAAGGCCTAGCTCCCCAGTGTCTCCAGAGATAAGCTAAGGAGTTATAGGATGTAACTTAAGGGTTTTAGAAAGTGAAATGAAAAATTCAGATTTCTCCAAGGGAGAGAAATTATTAAGAAAAATCACAAGAATCCAGGTGGAAAATATTTCTGTGGCTTTGAGTAATCCACAAAGGATCCCATCTCTTCATAGAATCTAAATTTTTCTGAGTGAAACATTCAGCAACTCTAGCCATCAATAACTCAGTCAAAAGCCAATAAGAGAAAGAAAGAGAGAGAGAGAGAGAGAGAGACAGAGAGAAAGAAAGAAAGAAAAAGAAAGAAAGAGAAAGAAAGAAAGAAAGGAGAAAGAAGAGAAAGGAAAACGAGATAAAAAAAAAGCAATAGGTTACTTTTTAGGAACTCTGAGTGTAAAACACGTCCTTTTGCAGAGACTACTGACTCAGAACTGAATTCAAAATAGTGTTTCTGACTTAGGAACATAGATTTTCAGCACATGTACAGCAAGAGATTTTCAGCAAGAGAAGGACACTTGTAGGAATAAGAAACAATAGTTAAAAATAAGGGAGGAATAACATCTAAATGTCAGAGGCCTTGTCTTCCCCCTTGTATTTCTAATAGCTAGCCTAACATCTGGCATGGTACTAGGTGATCAATAAACAGTCATTACAATTTATAGATATCTATAAATGAATGCATCCTAAAAGTCATACAGATAAATTAGGAGAATGCTCAGTTTAATAATGCACTCCAGTAGTCCCAAAAGACCTCAGTGTATTATATCCCAAGACAATAACTGATGTTCAGCCTGAGGCCCCTGGGGTAGTTTGTGTGGAACATCCAGCCACTGTTTCAGACTTGACTGTACCAGACACACTCTTCTCTGTCTTTTCTTGAGCTCCAGGGATCATGTGTTTGCAGCTTGAGCCAGCTGCCTTCAAATAAGACATTTAACTATTTAAATTACTGTTTTTTGTATTTATTCAATATCTACTTTGTCCCAGTTCCTCTGAGCATACACTTTGTTTTGAAGAAGGCTAGACCATCTAGATAGACTTAGTCTCCAAATTAGAGAAAAGTACAGAGTACTATAGTACCATAGTACTATAGGAATACAATTAAAGAGAATCTGAATTCATAGGTCATCAGGCAAGTTTTCTTGAAACAGAACTGAGTTTTGAAAATTGGGAGTGGTTAGTGAGAGCTAGACAGAGGACTTGTATAAGACACACTGTTTTCTGGCTAATATAAAATACAGAAATAAAAACTACACACCCATTTTCTTAAGTAATGTCACCTTTTCATTCCTATTAAACAATGTAACAATGCAATCTAATAACCCTTTATCATATGGAGCAAAGATAATCCAAACACCACCAGGTTCTATTTACAATCGTTCTGATGCTGACTACATATTAGAATGTCTTGTAAACTTATCAAAAACAAGGATTCCTGGGCTCCATCCCCAGGAATTCAGATTCAAGTAGATCTAGGGTGGTGGTGTATGCTAAGAATTTTTATTTTTATTCAACTCATTATTTTAAAAATCCCAATCCCAACTACGCTTGAACATTAGAAATATGTAAATTCCCAGAATGTATTCCATTCCCTCAGATAGAAGGCAAAATCTACATACAATATACTTGTTCTGTTCAGAAGCCTACCCAGACCCTCCCAATCAATGGCTTCCCTTGCTTGTTGCTTGTAGGGAGCCCCAGCATGTCAAGAATAGCTTGTGGAGCTAGCTGCATAGGTATTGCCCTTTGTATTTGTTAATGATTGTTTTTAAGCTAAACTTTGAGAAAATGCTGGGAAAGCATGACCTCTTTCTTCCTGAACCCACTCAGCTTTTCATTTTCTAATTAATGGCTTATCAAATGGCTAAGTGTGCCAAGAATTTGAACAAAAGACTGATCTTTAATCCTCTTTTTTTCTCCTTTACTCAACTCACAGGGAAGAACATAACATTTGTCTAGACCCTATGCTGCAAAGAAAAAAAACAAAAAACCAAAAAACAAAAACCCTCTCATATCCAAGAGGTTGACTATGAAACCAAAATATGGGATCTTCCATGTCCCCATCTCACTTATGCTCCTGCCCAACTCCCTCTCCTTCTAATGATCAAACCAGGGATTTGTTAAAGATGCATTTGACATACACACAAACCTTGAGGTCATTTTTCCAAACTGTCCCCAAAAGCTAGTGCCTCTCTGAGCACAAATTGGGGATGAGACCCGAAATTCTGCTTCAGGGGCTGGCATTATCTTTGGACATTATGGCAAGTGACTTAATCATAGCTGGAAGCAGGGAGAATTACAGAGAGTGCTTTATGAGTGTTTCTTGTTCAGACACTGGCAACTGTATTTGTTAAGGGTGCAGAATTCTTACTGTTCTGTTATGGCAGACCTGCTCCATTCTGAACTAGATAACCCTGAAAAAGCACATTATAACCTTCTTTAAAACAACACCAATACCAACAACAGAAATCCCAAACTTTGCACACTTTGCATTTGTAAAAAAGGGATGGCTGAATTATGCATTTGGTCTCAAGTAACTTCCACTTTAAAATGCAAAAAATGAAAATGCATTAAGAGGTATAACAAACAAGAGTGTGCACTGAATACATGAAAGGTACAAAAGTGTTCATAACAATACAGCAATACACATGTCCATTAATAGTAGAGTGGATTTTATGGTATATGTATACAATGGAATGCTACACAACAATAAAAATGAAAGAAATACAATCACATGCAACAATATTGGTATATCACATACATAACATTGAGCCAATGACATCACACATTAAAAAAGGCATTGTATAATTCCATTCCAGAAATAGGACAACTTCATCTAAGAAGTCAGGACAGTGGCTACTTCTGAGAAAAAAGGAAGGGATAATTATTGGGAGGGCACATACAGGGGGCTTTAGGGGCTTGAAATGGGTGGGACTTACACAGGTGTGTTCATTTGGTGATATTTAATTGTGCTATATACTTAACGATTTGTGTACTTTTTATCATGTCATATTTTAAAAAAAATGTTTAAAACTGCTTTGAAGCTCATTTCTTTCAGGATGATCATTTAATTACATTAGCCTTGAATCAATGCCAGGAGACTAGAAAAAAGAGAATGGACAACTGAGATTAATGAGAAATCTGCTATTACTTTAAAATAAGTGTTGTCACATAAATCTCCACAGTAAATGGTTTCTGGCTTATTTGTGACCATGGAAAACAGCACAACAATGAGAAGCAGAAAACAAATAAAATCAGTATTTCAAAATTTAGCAGACTTTTGTTTTCTCAGATAACTTGTTATGCAGGAAAATGGAGGTAGAACTGTCTTCAAAATAAAAGAGTGCTGCTGATTGGTTCTTCACTTCCTTTGCTTCTCCTACCTATTTTAGATCATTCTTTGCTCAGGTTAACAGTGGGAGGAAAATGGTGAATTGAAATCCTTTTTTTTTTTTTTTCTCACTGTTAACTTTTTGAAACTCTGAGTAACATATAATGGCTTAAATGAGGTCTTAACATGCTCATAAATTTTAGATGAAGGATTGTTTGGTTTCTTTGTTTGGACTGACCCAATGCTTTCCAGCAGAACTTTTTGTGATGATGGAAATGTTCCTCTGTGATGATGATCACTAGCCATATGGGCTCCTGAGTGCTTGAAATGTGGTGAGTGTAACTGAAGAGATAAATTTTTACTTTAATATAATTTTAATTAATTTGAATATAAATTCAAATGACCCACATGTGTCTGGTTGCTACTCTATTGCTCTACTGAACAACGCAAGTCTTTTTTTCTTTTCTTTTTCTTTGTTTTAATAGAAATAGGTCTCACTATTTTGCTCAGGCTGGTCTCAGACTCCTGGCTGTAAGTGATTCTCCTGTTTTGGCCTCTCAAAGTGCTAGGATTACTAGCACGGACAGTGCAAGTCTTGATGACAATCTGGTCCCACATTCTTTCATAAGGGCCCATGACACTCCCTGAAATGATGACAGGTTGGTGAAATGTCTATAGAGTCCAACAAGGCTTGACTGGGAGGATTTCAGAGAAGGTGAAGAAGGAAGTGTAGTTTATTGGCTTGCAGTTACCAGAAGGAGATGAATTTCTCTGGAAGTTTTGTTAAAGAACTATAGAATCTTAAAGTCTTTAGGAATATTACATGGGGCCCCAGGAAAAACAGATTTAAAAATTTTAAATGTATCCAAATTAGCAAACTTTAAATACGTATATTAAAACAATTGGAAGGGGAGGACTAAAATCAGTGGAGCAGCTGACTGGAAACACTTTGGGTAGATAAGTAACTGGAGATCGTTTGGTTTCAACTTGGTAAATGTTTTTGAGTAAGTACTTACTAATGCTCTAGTCTTGAGGCTATACCATGTAGGACTTTGACAACTTGGTGTCTCAAATACCCTAAAAGGGATTCTTTTCTTATTTTTTAGATTTAATGGTGTTTAAACTTTTCCCTTGATGGATGATGTCTTGACTTGAGAAAAATTGCAATTTTACATCATTTTATTTGTTATTTGCAGAATCAGTCTTTCTCAACAACGTCAGCAAGACATGATACAGTACACTCATATTTTACCCATTCCTGCTGTGCCAGTATAAGTATGCTAGTATCAACTCACAAGCATTTTTTGGTCATTTCCCAAATAGTTTAGGACATAGTGGTCATAATAAAACAGTCACCTTTTGAACCACTTTTATGATTTCTGGGTCAGTGTTATATTTCATATGCTATCTAATAGTAAGACTGAGGTATCACCTGTGTTTGAAGGATTACAGCTAGAAAGTAACCAGAAGAGTTTCTTGTAAAAATTTTTCCTCACTGAAAACCATTCAGTTTTCTTTTCGTAAAGCAGAAATATATTAGTATTTCCATCTTTAGATACTACGTAACATTTGCTTCATACGCAAAAAAGTTTGAATACACATAAAGCCAGCCTTGGAGTAGTTAAAACTCTACTTCTTTAATGCTAAGAGCCCTTCCCTCTCCCATATCCTTTTTCTTTTAACTCGCATATTAACATTTACGCATTCAAGATGTATCTTAGAATCAACCTGGAGAATAAACTTGCCAGACTCCAAGTAGAGGAAACAGTATTAACAAAATTACTATTGCTTAACCACACTAATTATATTTTAGCTATGCTAGAATGTCTCGGGTTCATCCAAATGGTCACCTCGATTTAATTCCCTCCATTGGCAGCAGTACATTGAGTTGAAATCTAACTTACATTCGAGCTCCTAATTTTTAAAATGTCTTTAAGACTACACTGTTGAGCAGTTTTGAGATGTAAAGTTGTTCTTTATCCAAAATACTACTTGTGATTCACCACACAATGTAATTAAAGGCAATAGATTCTGTCAAATTTCTTGTTTACAAAATGATAATGTTCTCATATCATAAGAAATTTAATATGATATGAAAATTTGAAGTTAAAAAAGAAGTAGGTATAACTGATTTATACATCCTGATGAAACCCCAGTCCTATGCCAAACATCTGTCAAAAACTTCCAGTTCACCCACATGGACACAGGGAGGGAAACAGCACACACGGAGGCCTGTGGGGGGGTTGGGAGCTAGGGGAGGGATAGCATTAGGAGAAATACCTAATATACATGATGGGTTGATGGGTGCACGATGGGGCAAACCACCATGGCATATGCATATTTATGGAACAAATCTGAACATTCTGCATATGTATCCCAAAACTTAAAATATAATAAAAAAACAAAAAACAAAAAACTTCCAGTTCACTTTTAAGATAGGCCATTTAAATTACAGCATTTCATAATTTAATTGAAGCAAGAAATGAAATTACGGATTGAACTAAGTAGAAAGAGCCAAAAGTCTCTTGGTTTTCTCCAATATGCCTCTCTGCATTCTAATCAATACTTAGGGTACTACATGGTCACTAGCACTGTCTAGGTTATAAAAAGTAAGTGAACCCCAATTGTGACACTATCCAAAGGGGGAAAAAACTCCCTGAGATTGTGTGATCAATAAAAGATTATATTCACATTAAAAAAGCAGCATATCACAGGAATGAGATAAACAGCTGCTTATGGCCAAAAATATATTAAAGCAAATCAGTAGACTTCAGATGTTAAAAAGTCTATTCTCAAATCTTGATCATGATAATATACATTAAAGTGATATATAACTGAATAAATGTGGGTGGACTTACATTTCTGATGGATTATGTATACTAAAAGATACAATATCCCTACATGCATTCAACAAGTAAGATATTCTTTAAAAACACAGTAGGATCACAAGACGAGAAATGAAAATTACAGTGGTCCAAACAGAGAACTGTAAGTCATACCACATAATTCCTCAGATTTTATCACTTAGTATAAAATAAAAATACTTCACAGTGGTCCACAAGATCCTTCCTGATTTTCCCCTTCCTGAAACTCCTCACTACCACACTCCCCATCTTTCTGACTTTATCTCCAATTTCTTCATTGCTCTTCAAACAGCTCCCATCTCAGTGATTTGTACTTGTGTCTATTCCATCCAGATATCCACTTAAGTATTGCCTCACTTTCATTGGTATCTGATCAAAGAATATCTTATCATATTGGCCTTTCCTGGCTACTCTTTATAAAATGTCATCATTCTTTATTTTCTCTTTTCACTTAATTTTTCTTCTTAGCACTTGTCACCACCTTTCATATTTGTTTTTTATTTGTTGGCATTACCACAAACAGAATGGGAGCTAGGCAGAGTAGAGACTCTGCTCTGTTTTTTAGTGCCAGGCACCTAGCAAGTTGTCAGTGCATATTTATTAAACAAAAGAATGAATAAAACTAGAGTAGTAAACATGGACTGACCTTGGGATGGCTCTGGAGGCTTTTTACAGTACAAGAACCAGTCCAGGTCTTGAATTTTAATAGACACATGGTGCATGAAATAGAGAACCTTGGGTTTCTGCTACCTAGAAGATACAACTGAGATCCTTGAACAAATCATGTGCCTATGAAAGTTTATACCTCAGTGTAAAGGTGAGATAGAAAAACCTATGAGATCATCAAGGAAATCAACACAAGAATTGACTGGTTTCGTCTTGACTCAGGGCATAAAATTAAATGTGAAAGCTCTCCTAAAAACTGATAACTTAGTCAAATTGGTTAGTTGTTTTAATTTTTACTACCTGTGTGAATATGAAAACCTCAAGTGAAGATAACTCAGTGGTGGCCTGGGTTGTGTAAACATATATTTTCCCTTTAGGAAGACATGTAACATCCAAGTCAATTGTGATTTCACAAATTAAATTCAACCAAATATGACCCCACATGAAGAAGCCAGAAAAACCAAATAGCACAATTAAATACCAAGGACTTCAGACCTGTAAGATACGGACTATAAAATAGCAATGTTTATAATGTTTATAAAAATAAAACAAGTGAGGCAAAACATAAAGAAAAACTAAAAATATTTAAAAATGGTCAGAAACATCAGAAATAAACGTAAAAAAGAAATTCTAAAAATAAAAAGTATAATCACAAAAATTATAAACAATGAATTAAAAAGCAGATTAGACAGGAATAAAGAGAGAATTAGTAAACTTGATGACAGAGTGAAGAAATTACTCAGAATAAAATACAGAGTTAAGGAGATATACAATATAATCAAGGACTTAGGAGACATGGAAGATTAAGGGTAAGAAGGTCTAAAATACATTAAATTGGGGTTCTAAGAAGAGAGCATTAAGAGACTAAAGGTAGACACTATTCAAATAGCTAAAGGCTAAGAGCTTCTAAATTGATAAGAAATAGGTAACAAAAAAATCTCAAATGAGATCAACATAAAGAAATCCACAAATAAAAATATATGTCATAGTAGAACCACAGAAAATCAAAGATAAATAGATAGTTTAAAAAACAGCCATAGAAAAAAGGCACAACACTGTACTGGGTTAAATTGTGTTCCCTTAAAATTCATGTCCTTCCTAGAACCTCAGAATGTGACTGTATTTGGAAATAGGATCTTTGCAGATATAATTAGTTAAATCAAGAAAAGGTCATACTGGAGTAGGGTTGGCCGTAAATTCACTGTCACCGGTACTCTTATAAAAGAGAAGATGGGAGTCCGAGGCAGGCAGATCACAAAGTCAGAAGATCAAGACCACCCTGGATAACATGGTGAAACCCTGTCTCTACTAAAAACACAAGAAATTAGCTGGGAATGGTGGCAGGTGCATGTAATCCCAGCTGCTCAGGAGGCTGAGGCAGGAGAATTGCTTGAACCCGGGAGGTGGAGGTTGCAGTCAGCCAAGATTGCACCACTGCACCCCAGCCTGGGTGACAGAGTGAGACTCCATCTCAAAAAAAAAAAAAAAAAGAGAGAGAGAGAGAAGAGGTACTGAGATAGAAATACACAGAGGGCAGACACCAATGGAAATGTAGAGGCAGATACTGAAGTGATACATCTACAAGCCAAGGAAGGTAAAGGATTGCTGGCAACAAGAAACTAGGACAGAAGCATGGAATAGATCTTCCTTTAGAGATTACAGAGGAATCATGGCCCTGCCAACATTTTGATATTGAACTGCTAGCCTTCAGAACCGTGAGAGAATACATTCTTGTCATTTTAAGCCACCCAGTTTGTGGTAATTAGTTATGGCAATTCTATGAAACTAATACCTGAAAAAGAACTGTAGTCATATTGTAACCTAACAGTAAATGTGAGAAAGCCAGATAACAGTGTCATCTTTCATATGCTAACTGAAAATAGCTATTGACTTAGAATTTTGTACCTGACTTTCTTACTTAAGAATGAGAATAAAATAAACACATTTGAAGATTATAAAGCAGAATTCAGCATGATCAGACTCTCATTGATTAAACTTCTAAAAATATACTTTAGAAAGCACATGAATTATCCTGTAAAAAAATCTCTAAAATATAAGATAAAATGGTGACCAAATAAATATGCAAAAATATAGGAAATCTAAACAGTCATTGCATAGAACAACAAAAATGGCACTTCTCAATTTGGAAGTAAAAAAAATAGAGCAAAATATTAGTCTACAACATTATTAAGAGATTAGAGGAGATGATCAGAGCTCAGTTATTCAGTATTATTCAGGAGTAGGATAAAAATACTGATTAAGTTGAACTTTTGTTGTTGATTTAAAACTGTATCTTATATTTCTAAATGATAACTGAAGAGAAGAAACAGAAGGAACAAAACATTAAAGAAAAATAATGAAATATAAATAATAAAAATAGAAACAAAGTGAACATAATTAGAGAAAAAGCAAGGTCAATATAAAGCTGAAAATAATGCTGTATGTATACTTCAACGTAACAGTTATAAGAAAAATTACCACATTGAAATTAAAAATATTCTATGGGCTGTTTCAAGTGGTAAATTTGGATAAAAAATATAGGTCAACCAAGCAATATATAGATATGTTAATATCAGAAAATATAGGCTTGGAAACAAATAAAAATAACAGAGATGGAGAGTTACTTCATAATTATGAAAGAAGCAATTAACAAATAAGATATAGGAGCTTTAAACTCATTCATATCAACTAATACAGCCTTAAAATATATAAAGCTAAAAACCAAGAATCATAGGCAAATATAAGCAAAGTTATCATAAAGGCATAATTTTTATTATTTCCCCCCTCTGAAATTGATAGATCAAGTAAGGAAAATATGTATAAGATTTAAAAACTTAACATAATTAATAAGCTTCATTGAAGGGCCATATGTAGAATACTGACCAGAAATTAAGAATACTTTATCTTTGAAAGTATGCATGGGACATTTATGGAAACTAGTCAGATTCTAGGCTGTCAATCAAGTCTCAATGAATTATTTTTTTTTTAAATGGTATCAACCATATTCTGTGACCATGATTTAAGTAGAAATAAATAACAAAAGTTAACTGGCCGAAAAATAGATATTGGGAAAACTAATTATATAACCCTGGGATCAATTTACTAATATTTTAACTGAAGAAATTAAAAACAGATCAATTGGATGCTTCTTGTTAGTTAGCAATTACAAAGTGCACAGTAATAGTGCCAATTAACTGTTAAATTTCCTCCTAAAACGTGTTATTAAGTCCATATGATGTACTAGGAGCTGAATTGTGCCTATTCCTTTCCCCCTCCCCAAATTCATATGTTGAAGCCGTAACCACTTGTGTGACTGCATTGGAGATACAGACTTTAAGGAAAGGATAAGGTTAAATGAGGTCATTAGAATGGAGTTCTGATCCAATAGAGTTGGTGTCCTTATAAGAAGAAAGATACATCAGAGCTCTCTCTTCAGCATAGGAAGACATAGCAGCTTGCAAGCCAGTAAGAGGGCCCTCACCAGAACCCAACTATGCTGGCACCCTGATCTCAGACTTCCAGCCCTCAGAACTACAGGAAAATAAATGGCTGTAGTTTAAGTCACCCAGTCTATGATATTTTGTTATAGCAGCTGAAGATGATGAATACACAATAAGATAATATTTAGGCATTTAACTTTGGCAGCAGGAGAAGAGTATGTAGAACACAATGACCATTTTATTTTTAAAAACTGGGATGGTGAATTGTCATGAACAGCTCAGATTAAATAAATATATATACATATACATTAGGTATAACATGAAAGGAATATCTCCTGATATAAAATATTATTTTGAGGATAAATGAAATGATGTACGTGTAAGCACTTCTTCCTAAAGTTACCTTCAGTTATTTTAGAAACCATAAAATTTAAAGAAATAATACAACTAATAGACCTTTAGATGCATTGAGATGCTTTCTGAATTGAGATGCACAATAATAGGTCAGGATCATTTGAGGAGATAGGCTTTGTAATTCTTTTTGCAGTTACTCTGAAACTCATATTTTTTTTTTCTAAAACACAAAAACAATCCTAATTTTGAATAGAATTCTAATGATTCATATCAGTTACAAAAATGATGGCTTTAATGATTTCTTAAGGTCTTAACTATGAACCAGCTGTGTCCATCACATGTATTTTCATGTTTAACCCTCACCACATCACCATAGTGTACATATTATTTGTTCTGCAGTTGGAAAAAAAGGGCCAGCTGCAGTGGTGGGCAGATCTCTTGAGCCCAGAAGTTAAAGGCTGCAGTAAGCTATCACAGAACCAGTGCTTTCCAGCCTGGGCAACAGAACAAGACCCTGTCTCAAAACAAAACAAAACAAAACAAAACAAAACAAAACAAAAATTGTTTAAGCAAATCATGACGTCTGAGTTTTGCTCATAATTTCTATGGAGTCAAAATTCTTCCACGCTCACAAAAAATATACCCAAGTCCTAAACTCCAACAAGTGGTAAAAAATCTGGCAGAGGCTAACCCTTATCACTATATGTGGTTTTCAATTCAGCTCTGAGTCAGAAGACAGAATGCCAGTTTAGACTCATTAACCTTCCTGACATACTTCCTGCAGCTGAGCATAAATAAATTTGACTCTGAGTTGAAATTTCTTGTGCCAGATTCTTAGCTCCTGCTCACTAACTGTAGGCACAATGTTCTTCTTTCCAACAGTTACAAGCAAGAAAATGGCAGCAGATTTGAAATTTAAATGACCCCAGGCAATGTGTTGACCTAAATTTTATGTCAGTGATTTAAGAGGCATTCAATGGCTTTAGAAAGGAACAAAAAGAGAGCTGGAAAATTCTCCCCATGAATAATCTCAAGCAACTTCAGGGCCAGATTTTGTCTTCAGGTCTCTGCATATAACTCAGTAATGTTTTCATCTTGGGGAAATCAACAGGACCTTTGCACTGTGAACACAATATTGAGCTCAAAATAGTTAGTGCTTAGGAAAAGACAAATGATGCCAGAGCCTGGAATCTTTGAAAGATTTAGTAAACAGAAAGCAGTACTTTGAAGACATGCAGAAGAGACAAATCTCAATAAATTTGAGCAGTATAGAAATATAAATAACACATGGACAAGACTAGATGAATAAGATCAATACCTAGAAGGACATCTATGATGCTAGGAGTCTTTGTAGTCCCTGGAACCCTTTAAAAAATGTGAACTCTAAAAATATGGTTTATATAATGTTGAAATGCCATCCCTTATTTTTGCCTCAGTAAGAGTATTCCCTATATCTAATTCAGGCATGTAATCCTAAGTCATCATTATTTAACACTATTACAATTGACAACACCAAGTTAAAAACCCAGTTAACTTGAATAAAGCATTCTCAATTCCAAATAACAGAAGGAAGGCTGTACATATCTACAACTAGTGTTTTTATGCTATTCTACGTTGGTATCATTTTTTAAAAGGAACTATATACTAGACAATATATTTGACATGTAGAAGAAATTCTTTCATAGATATTCACAAGAAAAACAGGCTTTATTTCAAAATAATAGGCTTTCTTTTATTCTTGAAAAATAAAAAGTATCAATAGGTATATTGTAAATAATATTGAGATATTGTTTTTGGCAGTACATTCATATATAATTAACAATATTTTGGAGTCTTTAGTTATTAGATATTATTTTTGTTGATAATAGAAACAAATGTTTATGGCAGCACTTTGGGACGCTGAGGCGGGTGGATCACTTGAGCCCCCGAGTTTGAGACCAGCCTGGCCAACCAACATGGTGAAACCACATCTCTAGTAAAAATACAAAAAAAGTTAGCCAGGCTTAGTGGCAGGTGCCTGTAATCCCAGCTACTCAGGAGGCTGAGGCAGGAGAATCACTTGAACCTTGGATGTGGAAGATGCAGTGAGCTGATATTGCGCCACTGCACTCCAGCCTGGGTGACAAAGCAAGACTTCATCTCAAAAAAATAAAAAAGAATAAATAAATAAACAAACAAACTCTTACAAGAGTTCTACTGAACACATTTAATGATTGCTTTTAAAGATTTAGCCAAGGAACCATGAACTTTGTGCCTGATGAAACAATTAAGCAACAGCTGCATCTACCATGTGGGTAGATTTATGATATGAAGTATTGTTCTGGAAAAGCTCAGAACTAGCAGATACTTCACTTCAAGGGTAAGTAACACTTATAGTATATTATTACACTTCAGTGCTTCTTTGAGGGGAATAGAAGGTGATCTGTCCCAAAAGATGCTATCGAGTAAATTAAGCATAATGGAATAAGGAAAAGGCCACTTATTTACATCAAAGTTGTGTCACAAGGATTCACTCACTTTTATTCCTCAAACCACTAGAGAATCTTACAAAGGAATCATTCCAATTTAATTCCCAGCCAGTGTCATCTGCTCCTTATATAAGTTTGCTTATATTCTTTCATGTGTCAAAAACCGTCAAGGGGCCAAGTTAGTGCTGGACTTGTGGTTGGAGAAGCAGCCAAAGATATACTTGATTTCTATGGAGATCTACATTTTAACAGCAGAGACTGTGCCCTACCAATGCTTGTCAGAATAAAGGGGAGCTAGGGCTGGAGTCACAGGACACATAATATGAATGTCAGCACGTTTCTTCCATGTAGAATGAAATCTTCCTGTTATATGGTACATACAAACATAAGGTTTTATTTATCAACACCTTAATTTCCATTAATTTCTCTAAGGCTATTGATCATTTAACCTCCCTTAAAGCTCATTTACTTTTCTTTTTAAATAATAAATGTGCTGCTATAATCACAGTTTCCCAGGACATTGCTTTCCCTTGTGTTATTTCACACACACAAACACCCACATACATATTCATAAGTACCTCTAGTTCTCTATACCTCTATTTAGCAAGCAACCTATAATTAATTTTTTCTCTTCTACCAAAATAAAAATTCATTGAGGTCAATGACAATATCGCTTATATCTTAATATTCTCCTTAGACTTGAGGTTAGTATAACTTCTTTTTACAGAGCAGATATTTAAACACTGTATACATTTAAAGAAAATGAAGAAGGAGATCAAGAAATAGTACAAGGGATGAGTAGAAAGACAAATAAAATAAAAACTGTTGACACAACATTTCAAAAACCACAAAATTCAATTGTTAATCTCTGTTTCCTTCATATCATGACCATAAACATGTTGTCTTAAAATGTACAATTAGGTACAAAAGAGAATGTTTGCTTACAAAAGAGAAAAGAGATCGACACAATACATTTGTCTTAAATGTTGTCCATGGGTGGATAATAGTTTACTGATCATATGGTCTCCAAATCAAGATTCAGATGACTAGGCAAAATAATATGGTCATATATAATCAGGACAATGGCAACTTAACATAAGATGGATTTTTGAAATTTTCCATATTAATTAATTATATTGGGCAAGGCAATGTAAAATTATTTTAGTGCCACATAACAAAATCATTTCATACCACAAACTAGGCATCTTGTTATTTTTATTTTTATCTGTCAAAATCAACTTTTCTTTCTTTATAATGTTTGCTTTAGAATTTTTGTCAGCAATTTAGATTTTTATTTGCTCAACTCATCTAATCTTTACATGATACAAATCATTTGTGCCCAGATAATTCAAGTTATTACAATGTAAGTTTTGTGAGATTTTTTTTTTTCGGTTAATAATGAAAAGGAAGAGATTTATACTCAGAAGTGACAACAGACTTGGACAGCAGAACATTTGTGAATAAAGTGGCTGATGAGATCTAGAGCACAGTAATTTGCCATTCCCAACCATGGGCAGCTTTTAAACATCCACAGGTCAGATGTCACTGTTGACATACTCTTATAACAATAACGAAGCTATCCCCAAGCCATTGCTGCTTAAATGTCCACTGAAGTAGATACTATCTTCTTCATTTAAAAAATGAGAACATTGATGTTCAGGACATTTTACAATTGTAGAGTCAGGATTTCAATCAGATTGGTTTGGTTCCAATGCTCATCTTATTTTTCTTAACAAAGATGGAGTTTTGAGACCTTTCTATACCAGAACCATTTTCAAAGAGAGTATCTTATTCACCCTCAGTGTCTGAACCTCTATGATGGTAATGATTATACAAAACTCAGAGGGTAGGACTAGCAACTCAATAGAACAGGCATGAAAATGCTTTAAGCCCAGTGTTTGACAATAGACTAGATGCAAAATGAGAGTGCATTTATTTCTAAGAGACTTATGTTCTTGAATATTACAAGTGGGTAGTAAGTTATAACATAGGACAGTGTCATAAGGAAAGAGATTCCTGTGGAAGAACACAGATCCTTATTACTTTTCTGAAGAAATGTATTTTTGTTTTGGAAATTTGGCTCTGAAAATTAATTCATGAATTGATGGGCCAAACAACAGAAAGGAAAATTATTGGTTTATTCTTCTTAAGAATTTTATTATTTTAGGTTTTGCCACAATACTGATGATATTCTGTCAAATCATGTTTGTCAAATTGAATAGAATGAACTTCTTAGTGGTCCTGAAATTATTCTGGTTTAATTTCATAATTCACTTAAAGATAAATTTCTTCACTCAAGAAAATATAAATTGTATTCCAGCAGAATGAACCCACTGCACAGCTTATCTAAAAACTATTAATAATAACACTTATCTGTATTTAAATTCACAAAATTTTAAGGAGCTAAAACTAAAGAAAAACAAAACAACAAAATAATTTTTAAGGTAGAAATTAATACAATTCACTTTCTATCTTTTATTTATTCAAAGCATCATAAATGTTAAATTTTAAAACCAGTATTAAAATTTAATTTTCATCCCTGGAAATATTGTCAATGTTTCTTTGAAATGTACAAAAAATGATACCTAATTAGAAATCTAATAACCCTCTCTACAATTTCTGCAGTTTATTCCATTGCAGTATCAAAGTCAGGTTTTTTTTTTGTTTGTTTTTTTTTTTTTTTTGTAGAGATGGGGTCTTGCTCTGGTGTCGAAGCGGCTTTTAAACTACTGATGTAAGCAAGACTCCTACTTTGACTCTGCAAAGTGCTGGGATTACAGTCTTGAGTCACCACATCCAGCTAAAAAATTGTTTTCTAAACAGCTTTAAGGTTGATGTGAAATTGAATAGAAGGAATAAGTTATAAGATGAAAATCTTATGTGTAACGGTATAGAACAGGAAACTGGTCTTGGTGGATTCTTTTGGAGTTTCTCACATAGCCATGGCATCCACATCGTTGCTCAAGCTAAAAACATCTGCACTGTTTTTGACTCTTTCTACATCTTCACTTTTCATATCAAAATCTGGCCAGTCTTACCCAATCTGGTCCCATAATCTCTTTTATATTTATCTTCTCTTTCCCATCCTCATTGCAGTTTTTCTGGTTCTGTTTTCATCATCGGACACCATTACAGTTTCTACTGTAAATTTTAACTGCTAAAATTCATTATCTAAAATCTAAATCTAATCATACCACTCCTTAGATCAGAAACATTTGGTAATTGCCTGAGTTTCATAGGTTAAAAGTCAAACTTGTTGCCGGGTGCGGTGGCTCAAGCCTGTAATCCCAGCACTTTGGGAGGCCGAGACGGGCGGATCACGAGGTCAGGAGATCGAGACCATCCTGGC
>NW_012114899.1:2214389-2231104 GCF_000951035.1 Colobus angolensis palliatus | reverse complement strand
AGCATTTTTTCATGTGTCTGTTGGCTGCATAAATGTCTTCTTTTGAGAAGTGTCTGTTCATATCCTTTGCCCACTTTTTGATGGGGTTCTTTGTTTTTTTCTTGTAAATTTGTTTAAGTACTTAACTCCAATGTCTTAAAAAGGGGTAAAATAGGAATTTCATTAAAATAACTGGTTAATTTCATGAAAATAACCAAATACACTGGAAGCAATGGTTTTTGGATCAACAATAATTAGGGGAAAGAACTGTTATGTTGTCATCCATTCATTCATTTTGCTATCCATCCTTGTGGTATTTATTGAGTGCCAATTATGTTCCAGATAGCATCTTGATTATGGAAATACGAAGTTGCATACCTGGTCTCCTATATCTAGGCTTTTCTTTATACATGGACTCACTCAGTTTGCTAAATCAACAAAGCACTTTTTGGAAAATCCATCCTAACAACAACAACAACAACAAAATCTCCACTCACAGAATGAAATGGGCTCATTTGGATTCTAATATGTGATTTATGTTCCAATTTAAAGCATTCATATTTCCTTGAATCCAAATAAAAATAGAGGACTATATTAACAGCAAAAGTGAATAAAACATTTGCAACAGTAATGAGATATGTTCTTGTGATTAAATTAAGCTTTGCAATCACAAAAGTCACAATGCATTTCAATAACTGCGTGAGATTCTTTTTACCCACTGGCAGCCATAATATGCATCACCAAGCAGGGCCACAGGCATAAAGGTGTTCAATTAAGCAGCTTCAGAAGGATCATTTTTCATTTTCAGCTCTGAATCCACATGAAAATATTTTCAATAATAAATTTCAGAACGATTCCAAATGTATTCTGAAGTTACTGTGTTATCTGAGTTATTATTTGAACTGGGTTACTAAGGTAGGGAAATGAATATGAGAAGGAATGAGAAACAGTCACTATAATCTTTTCATAATTAGGTTGAAAAATACTTATAAAAACTGCTAGGATGATGTCCTATTTCTTTATTATACCATGATAACTTTACATTGCAGTGTCATTTTTTTTTGTGTGACCAAAAGCAATCTAAACACACTTTATAGTCCATCATTTTCTTGTCAATTTTTTCACATTCAAGTTACTTTTTACCACTCTCTCTCTTGAAACTGCTCAGTTTACCAATGGGCTAAAAAGGATGATGATGATGATAAAGGTGGCGGTGCTGCTGGTGGTGATGGTGTTATAATTATAGCTAGCATTCAGCATGATTCTGATAATGATTATTCTCAATTCTAACCCTCTTCTTCAGCCTTCCTGTGTCATTTGTCACTGTGTCTTCTTGATCCCAGAAACCATCTCTGTTACTCTTTTTTTTTTTTAAATTTCTTTCCCTAGGCCTTCTTTGAGAATTACATTGTCTCTTTTTTCAGCAACTATTTTCAGACACTCTATTCCTCATTCTATAGAGTGACATATCTCAAAAGCATATCTCAAACTTTAATATGCATCTGAATAATCTGGGGACCTTATTAAAAATGTATATACTGACTGAGTAGGTCTAGAGTGGGGTTTGAGACACTGCTCATTTTTGCTTCTTTGATGTTCATGACTGAAAATTTTAAGTTACATATGTGGTTCACATTATATTTCTACGGTTCACATTATATTTCTACTGGTCAGCACTGCTATAGTTGGAAGCAGACATTTCAAAAACTAACAAAGCTTAGGATTCAGGGTCTCTCATTTAATTGGCATCTTCCAAGGCTTGTGATGAGCTCTACCAAGTTTGTATCTGCAATTTTGTATAGTTTTCCATAAACAGGACATTCCAAATTTGAATAGGCTTCAAGCTATCACAAAACCTGAATCTGCCTTGTTGACTGCACATAAGATAATTCACTGCTACAGTTTCGAATTCTTGATACTGTGCACGGAGATAGCTATACTCATACTCCTAAATTTCCCCTGCCCTTTAGACTCATATTTCCAATGGACTGAGTCATCCCTTTTAGTCATCACATCATCATAACCCTTGATTTTGCCTGAAAACAATTATTTTCATTTGTCATAGATTATTAATTTCCTTGGGTATTAGCTCATGCTGTTCTCCCAGCCAGATGGCTCAGCTCCTCTGGGCCTATAAAAATCCTACCTGTCCTCTGAAGACTATCTCAAGACTCATCTCTAAAATGCATCTGACTGTTCAAGATCACAATGATTACCCTCTGTAGCACATTTGAGTGAACTGTCATCCCTCTGTGTTATTTGTTTTAGGGAACATTGTCATTTTAGGGTATATCTATGCTTATTCTCTACTAGACCCCTAACCCAATCTTCAAGCCTATTTTCTAGAATTCCTAAGAATACTTGAATTATATAAAAAGCATGCTTATAAAACAAACACCTTTGCCTCATGTTTTACTAAGAACTTTGATTAGAAGAAAACATAAAACAGCCAAATCAAATGCAAAGGGGGCTAATTGCATAATAAATATAGACAATTCACTGGTGATCTCATTTTGAAAAACCCATTGCCCACTGTCGCTTTTGCATTTGTCCAAGTGTGTCATTTTTGTCTAGTAACATGGGAGTAGAAGAGATGGAAAATACGTGTTTTTCAAAAGTAGAAAGGGTTTGGACAAAAAAATTTAAGGATTTTATATCTAGACAGGTAGAAAAATAAATGTGTCCTGGGAAAGAGAAAACTGGGATTTTTTTCTGCTAATACTTCAAGGAGACACTATTTTCTGAAAACTGTAGAAGAAAAAAGTAAAAGTGAAAACTGCTAGAAGTTAAGAGAACCACTCTCTATGGAAATCAATGGAGAAAAGCTGTAGCCAGTTTTGGGGTCAATTTAACTCTATTCTGCTCTGTGTCCTTTAGTAAGAATTCATCTCTTGTTACGAGTTATGCTTATAGATGAAGAATGCGTTTTAGATGAATTTTTTTTTTTTTTTTCCTCACAGCATCATTTTTTCTATAATTGTTAGCCTTGACGTAGGCCAGGTTTGAATCGAAGGCAAGGTCCTGTGGGATTCATGACATGTTTGTTGGGCTTCTTTTCATGTCACCTGCCCCCTAGGATCTGGAAGGGACATTTGTCATTTTGTGCGTGTCCTATATCTATTCTCCCACCCTCAGAGCACTGTGACTGCCCTGCCCTATCATGATAATCTTGGAGGGAAAGGAGTATTTTAATCTGGGTGACTGCCTTCTTCCTGCATTGGGTGGCAGAGAGGCTAGATCCTCCTTCTCCCTTTGTCAACAGAGATGGCGAGCGGGTGTGTGACCTAGACTTGGCATAAAGAGAGTCTTATTCCAGGAGATAAAATCTTGATCCAGTAGTGCAAGATGAAAGTAACAGTTGAATGTAATTCACTGTACTGCTTGCCAATGGGATAGTTTATGTTAATAGATAAATCCATATTTCCTGCTTCCAAGGATCTCATGTTTCTTTTTATTCCAGTTCATTCATGAACTTGGTCTCATAACCAGCTATTGATTTTGTCAATGTGTTTCCAATTTTTTCCTTTTTGCTTATTTGTTAAAGTTGATTTCTTTTTCTGCAATCAAAAAACTTGTTCAGGACACCTTCCATTTCTTTCTTCTTGACAAACACTTTGTTTGCTTTTCACTGGAGCCCAGTACACTGGAGTCCTCAAGCAATGAGAGGGAAGATATAATTCTGCACAGCAGAACAGTCCCTTCTGCTAAATCTCATCAGGAAGTCTCTACTTTTTTCTCCTGTTGGAAGCCTGTTAAAAATGGGTTCCAATATAATTGGAAACTCATGGCTAAAAATTTCTTCACAAACCACCTCTCAATGAATCAAAAATGTTCCACTCCATAAACTGCTTATCAGTATGCTGAGTGTTTGAAGAATGGGCCATAATTCTCAAGGTGAAACAAAGGCATATTTAAATGTCTCTTTGACCACAAAATAAAGAATGCTGATGGCACTTTACTACAAAACCTTCTGAATCACTCCATGATCCTAGGGCACAAGGACAATTTGATTCCTATAATTATTAAGACAGGTACTCAGAGATTGCAAATCTGACTTTTACTTTCATAATCTTCCACTCTGCATTGCCTTGCATACAATGAACAGTGTTATTGGAGTTATTCCATGACCCAAAATTTCTGCATCTATGTTTATTATATTTCATCTGAAAACAAAATGATTTTTATCATGAGAATATTTTTTCTGTTGTTACGGCAGAAGCAATTGAGCTTAGTGGCTAAGTGTATAGACTGCAGACAAATCAACAGAAAGACCGTATAAACTAGAGTTTGAAGGATAGGTAGAATTTGGACATGTGTATAAAACAATGAGAGTAAAGGAGTAAACTAGGCTTTCCAAATGGAGGAAACAACATAAGCAAAGCTTAAAGGGGGAAAAAATAACAGTATATACCACTGACTACCTAATAAACATGCACCCAGCTCTATTATAGATGCTTGACATACATTAATCCATTTTATTATCACAATAACTATGCAGTAGGAGTTATTAGTATCCTTTTACAGGTGAGAAAACTGAGGCACAGAGAATTCAAGTAACTTGCCCAAAGCCACACAGTGCCAAGTCAGAAAAGTCAAGATTTGTAGTAAGGCAGCTAGCTTTCAGAGTCTGTACTCTTAAATTTGCATTACCCTACGCTGCCAATCTAATTGGTACTAGCATGTAGGATGTATGAAGGCGAATGATAAGGAGTCCTGTTGAAAAGGTTTGTCGGTGCCAGGTTGTGGAAGGCTCTGAGTATCTTGAGGAAGGAAAATGAGTACTATTCTGAAGAGATAGAAGGGCCATTAAGGTTTTTGCACAGGGGATGACATGATTACAGTTATGCTTCAGGAAGAATCTGGCAGTGATGTTTAAGATGAATTAAAGAGAGAGGAGGCAAATGAATATGAGGTAGGAGGCTATTACAGCTAAGGCGAGGACTAAGAGAGTTTGAATACTTTGAGGTGAAAGAATCAGTTCAGGGTAGCAAACACTTCCTGAGGTCTTCTAATGTTTCAGGCACTGGAAATACAAAGATAAATTAGTCCTACCTAGCTCTGTTTCCCCACAACACCCTGTACATGATGGGCTCTCAATACAAAGTTTTTTGAATGAATGAATTGATGTGCACATATTGGGTACAACGTCAGAGAGCATGACCAAGTGTTATCCAAACTAGAGGCAGCAAGAAGGAGGAATTTTCAGAAAATATTAATTCCTGATACCCTGTGGTTTATTGCCTACTACACTAACTGGGTTAAAAATGCATCACACAACTGTATTTGGTATTTCTGAAGAGAAAAGTTTACTTAACAAGAACATTTAGTTACATCTCATAAGAATCATGGATTTGAGAATAAAGTTTGTGGTTAAAAAAGTTGTATAATCTATTATGACAGTAAAACACTTGATTTGTAGTGAATATGGTAGCTGTTCTTTTCTTGTACATCTGAAACTTGGTGCCAAGATGTTGCTTACATTCTGTTATATTCAAGACTCATCCCTAATAATTGAATATATTCATACCTGACTTTTAAAAATGAATAATGTCTCCAAGACTCCAAATCTCACAGCACTTGAAAATTTAAACAGAATCACAGGTAGAATTAAGCAGTATTTACCCTTTCCTACTCAGTATCTGTCTATTATTCCCAATATTTCGTGACAGAAATTTGATTTTCAAAATTTTAACATAATGTCTCTATGCTAGTTCTCTACTAGTTATGTTACTGGTGTCTCCAGGGAATGATCCGAAATAATAAAAACAACGTATTGCACAGTATTTATCACTAAGTAGTAGTTGGAAGTATTCTGTTATTTAATCCAGTTTTCCATTATAATGAGAGACGAAAGTAGATTGACACTTAATAGATTCCCACTTTTAAAATTCTGAGTCATAGAGTGCTTAAAAGTATATATAATTTTTTTACTAAAAAAAAATCCAAGCACAGAATTTTATCATCTGTAGAATCATGAATGTCCATATTCTGTCATGGTCTGCTGTTCTTATTTGAAGCAAAGATTCTAAATGTGCTGAATTATTTCCTGATGTTTCTATATTCTGATTAAGTACTGCAAGTATTTTCTAACACTGTAAATAATTTAACCTGAAAAGTATCCTACCATTCAGTGTTTACAATGTATCCATTATATGCTGGACATATATTTCCTACTCCTTGAAACTATCTTTTCCTGGTTAGTTTCATTTGCTACAGAATCTTGTATATAACCAGTATATTTTTAATATTAAATTTCTTTCTTCCTGTGACCCCCAAATTCAGATTTCTATGAAACATGAATCCAATGGAATTGGAAACTTGAGAATGAACAAAGTAAAGTTCTTCCAGGCTCACTGCCTAATTTCAATTAAGTCCTCCTTGATTTAGTTCAGATACTGGGCATGTGGCCCAGGACTTAATTTCATGGTTATAATAAATCATGTGCACCATCAGCAGTGTCTTCTTCAATCAAGATTTACACACTTGTATAGAGTCTAACAAGTAACCCAAGATGGGAGGAAAAATACAGAAATCCTAAACTGGGCTGAAATAATTTCCTCACAAAAGATTGAAAAGCTTATTGAAATCTCTTGATTGTTTTGTTTTTAACAAGAAGACATGCACCCAGTAGGAGGGTATTTGTGTACACTGTCAGCTTCCTCATGCTTAAAATGTGCAGAGAAATTTAGAACAGTGAACAGAGATGAGAAACCAAAATAATTAAAGTTTAAACATTAATCAACAAATTTGAGATCATCCAAATCTGAGTAAAAGGATAAAGAGGTGATTTATTAACTTTTAAAAATATAAAAAGAAGTATGAAGAATATGGTCCAACTTTCCATTTTTAGCTATTAGAATAGGTTTAAATTCAGAGAGATGACACGAGGAAAACCTTCTTATTTTAAAGATGTGGTAGATTCTATTAATAAGCAGCTTCCTGAGTTTGGTTGTGATTTTTTTTTCTTTCCTTAAATAAATCTCAAAACTAATAAAAAAAACCATAGAAGACCATAAATTACCAAAGAAATCTTCAGCAAAATGAAATAAGCTGAAGATATCACACTACCTTCCTTCAAGATACATGATAAAGCTACAGTAACCAAAACAAAATACAACTGGCATGAAAGCAGAACATAGACGAAAGGAATAGAATAGAAAGCTCAGAACTAAATCCGCATATTTACAGTCAATTAAACTTTGACAAAGGTACCAAGAACACACAACTAGGAAAGGACAGTCTCTTCAATAAATGGTATTGGGGAAATTGAATATCCAGAAGCAGAAGAATGAAATTGGACCCTTATCTTATACCACATACAAATATTAATTCAAAATGGATTAAAGACTTAGACATAAAACCTAAAATTATAAAACCTCTAAAAGAAAACATAGGGAAAAAGTTTCTTGACATTGACCTGGGCAGTGCTTCTTTTATAATACGACCTGAAAAGCAGAGGAAACAAAAACAAAAATAGACAAATGGGATTGTCTCAAACTAAAAAGTTTCTGCACAGCAAAGTAAACAATAGAATGAATATATGATCTTGGATTTGGGAGAAAATAATTGCAAACTATACATCTGATAAAATATTAATATTCAAAATATATAGGGAACTCATCTCAACCTTAGCAAGAAAAGAAATAATCTGATTTTAAAAATAGGCAAAGACGCTAGCCGTGGTGGCTCACGCCTGTAATCTGAGCACTTTGGGATGTCAAGGTAGGTGGATCTCTTGAGGTCAGGAGTTCCAGACCAGCCTGGCCAACATGGTGGAACCCTGTCTCTGTCAAAAAATACAAAAAATTTAGCCAGGCATGGTGATACATGCCTGTAGTCCCAGTTACTCGGAAGGCTGAGGCAAGAGAATTGCTTGAACTCGGGAGGCAGAGGTTGCAGTGAGCTGAGATCACACCACTCCACTCCAGCCTGGGCAACAGGGCAAGACTCTACAGGAAAAAAAAAAAAAAAAAGAAAAGAAAAGAAAGAAAAAGAAAAGAAGAAAAGAAAAAACAAGCAAAGAAAAGAAAATGAGCAAATGACTTGAATAGATGTTTCTCAAAAGAAGACATACAAATGGCCAATATTTATATGAAAAAGTGCTAAATATCATCAATCATCAGGGAAACGGAAATCAAAACCTCAATGTGATATTACCTCTCACGTTTTAAAATGACTATTATCAAAAAAGACAAAAGATAAGTGTTGTTGAGGATATGGAGTAAAGGGAATCCTTGTGCACTGTTTGTGGGAACGTAGATTGGCACAGTTATAATAAAAAACAGTATGGAGATTGCTAGAAAAAAATTAAAAATAGAACTACCATATGATTCAGCAATCCCACTTCTGGGCATACATCCAAAGGAAATGAAATCAGTATGTAGAAAACATATCTATCCTCTGTAGAATACAGCACTATTCAAGATAGCTAAGATATGGAACCAACCTAAGTGTCTACAAAGGGATGAATGAATACACTAATGTATATATACCCACTATGAAATATTATTTGGTTTTAATAAAGGGGAAATCTTGTCATTTGTGACAACATGAACGCACCTGAAGAACATTATACTAGGTGAAATAAGCTAGGCACAGAAAACAAATACCACATGATCTCACCTATATATGGAAGATAAACATGTTGAATGCATAGACACAGAGAGTAGAATAGAGGCTGGAGAGAAGTAGTAGGAGAAGATGAGATGTTGATCAAAGGGCTCAAAGTTTCAGTTAGACAGGAGGAATGGGTTATAGTGATCTATTGCACGGCATGGTGACTGTAGTTAATAATGCATATTTCAAAATTGCTAAAGTAATAGATTTTAAACATTCTTACCACAAAAATATATGCTAAGTATGTTAATTAGCTTGATTTAATCATTCCACAATGTATACATATATCAAAACATTATATTGCATTCTATAAATATATACAATTATTTGTCAATTAAAAATAAAATAATTTAAAAATCAAAAAGGCCAAATGACAAAAAATTTTAAAAAGAAATGGGACCAATGAGATGAGAAGTGCTTCCCTAGAAGCTCTGGGAAAGTTCTTTCTTGATGTTCCCTCCAAAGTATCTGGCGATGACTCTTTCCCTCTTTTTCTAAATTCTATATTTAAGAGATGCTAAACTTGTTTAGCCAGCAGTTTGAGGATGTTAACCCTACCTTTGAATTTCCAATTATAAGCCAATCAATTTCCCTATACTTTAAAGAATAAGTCTGAGACAGTTTTTTTTTAAATTTGTGTCAAAAATCACTTAACTCACATAGTGATTATTTCCTTAAACAAAAAGTATTAACAACATCATTGCATTAGTGCTATTATATCAGAATCCTTTTGTTAACTATCAAAGAGGTTGTAATAATATAATATCTATAATAGTTTAGTGGTTATAGTTCAGTTGTGGCTAGTTTTATATTAAGTCTAAACCTTTTCTTTCCAGAAGAAGACAGCTCTTAAAATAATGTTACTACTAACAGTAGAAACTTAATTCTTGTTAAAGACATAGACAACTTTAAAGTCAATGATAAGGTTTGAGCTAGAAATCTCTTCTCTAAACTAAATAATGTAATTCAATTTAAGTATTTATGGAACACATCTATTAAAAGCTTTATAGGACACAAAGTTGTTAATGATGCCATTGTTCAAATATTTACTGTTTATTAGAAGAGCTGGGCGCAATGGCTCACACCTATAATCCCAGCACTTTGGGAGGCTGAGGCAGGTGGATCACAAGGTCAAGAGATCGAGACCATTCTGGCCAACATGATGAAACCTTGTCTTTACTAAAAATACAAAAATTAGCTGGGCATGGTGATGTGCACCTGTAGTCCCAGCTACTTGGGAGATTGAGGTAGGAGAATCGCTTGAACCTGGGAGGTGGAGGTTGCAGTGAGCCAGGATCACGCCACTGTACTCCAGCATGGTGACAGAGCAAAACTCCGTCTAAATACAAAAAAAAAAACAAAAAAATGAAGTAAGATCTGTAAAAATTTTGTGCCAATCACGTGCCAAATATGAGGGAAACACAATGCTAAGAGGGTCCAAAGGAGAGAGAAATCACTTTTAGGGGAGTAGTAAGAAGAAAATCAAGGGAGACTTCCTAGAGGAAGTGACATTTGGGCTGGAATGGGGTAACCTATAGGTAAACAAGAGGGAAGGGCATCCCACCACAGGTAAAAGGATAGCACACAGAACAGAAAAGTAGGGAAGTACAGGTTGTGTCGGGGGAGGACTGAATCATTTGATGAGACTGGAGAGTAGTATGTATTGAAAGGACTAGTGGAAAATGGCCTAGAAAGGGAGGCTACTGTCAGATTGTGAAGGCTTTTGAATATCATGCCTGAGGGTATGAAATTCCTTAGGTATGAGATGGAAAACAAGTGATAGTTTTAAGGAGTCAGTGGTATAATCAGTATAGTGTATTGATATTCTGAGGTGTCTGATTCTCAGTCGCAAGGGCTCTCTTGTGCATTGCAGAATGTTTAGCAGAATCCCTGACCTTTACCCACTGGACTTCAATAACATCTCTTGCTCCAGCCTGAGTTGTGACAACCACAAATGTCTACAGACATTGCCAAATCTCCTGGAGGGTACTATCGCCCCCAGTTGGGAACCACAAATGTAAGAGGAGTTTTGGGACAGATTCTTTTGGTGAGATCACAGGTACCAGTGATTACACAGTAGGCAACAGATGAGTCCAGTTGAACTAAAATGAATTGACAGAGATGGGGACCATTAGAGGTGGGGTGGGGGTAACATCTCAGGGAAGTGCTAATGAAAGCCTTGCCTAAGGCAGCAGCAGTGGAAATGGGAAAGACAACAGGAATCAATATAGTGTTAGTGATATTACTATTTTCTAAAATATTCCCAAACTTATTTGATCAGAGAAACCTATATAACACTCATCAATATCCCATGGAACACACTCTAGGAAATGCTATGCTACATGATTAAACCTTAGATTTAAAATTAATTATTTTCAATTACAATACATTAAAAAATAAGGTAAAGGTAACAGTTTGATAGTCAACACTGAATTCTTTAATACGTTAAGAACTAAGAGTAATGTGTTTTCATTGGTTTTGTCATTGCTAATTAATTTTGTCAATGGTTATACAAGAAAATTTTTTTCTCAAACTCACATGAAAAGGTACTGTGCTTAGTATGTATGGGATATAATAATTCTAGGGACTCTTGTCAAAGAGTACACAACTGAGATGAGATAAAAAGTAAAACAATATTAGAGAGCCAAGATTTCAATTTAACAAAAACCATGAGGTTTCCTGACATGGTAAACGATTAAGCAGCAAATGGACTGAAGAGAAAACAAGTCCAGATTTCACAGGAGGGAAAAAGCACGGTGGACTGGATAGGTTCCCCCCTGAACACCTTGTGAATACTGGGGCTATGCTTTATTTTGGTTGCTAAAATTCTGACCTCTAGGGGTTATTGGTCTATTCCAGCTTCACTAAAGAAAAAGCCTTAACCCAGAGGGTGAGAGATGAGAAGAGTGAGACCTAGAGAGAAGATGGTGACTTTTGGGTTGGCATCATAGGCAAGAGACCTACGTAGTCTCACAGGACTCTTCACTAAAAAGGGCCATACACTTGGTTTAATGTTTTGCAACCAATCAGATGTTTGCACAGGAATGTGACCTTTGTAACTTCATTTCAGCCTCTAGTTCGCTGTTTTCTGCAACCAATTAGACTGATTGCGGGCTACCACTTCAGTTACATGAAGTGAGCATGCAGTGGCCAACGGGAAACTTCTAGGGGGTATTTGAACCCAAGAAGATTCTGTATCTGGGCCCTTGAGCCACTGATCGAGTCTGCTCCCACACTGTGGAGTGTGCTTTTCGTTTTCTATAAATCCCTGCTTTTCTTATTTTGTTGTTTCATTCTTTCCTTGCTTTGCTGGGCATTTTGTCCAATTCCTTGTTCAAAACACCAAGAACCTGGGCAACTTGCAGTCACGACTATCAGTGACATGAATATGCCCTAGTTAAGTGTTAATTTACCTTCAGAATAATAACACAGGAAGGCATATTTTACTCATCTGTGGGGAAACAAATTCAGCAAGAGTGTTCTGTAGCAACTGAAGAGTTCGCCTTAACTGAAAATGATTGCAAAGATACTTTGGGGATCCCTTTTAGAAGAAAAAAAATTTTAATCATATACTTAATTAAATAAGACTGGTTGTACAAAGAAGGCATCCAAAGTGCTTAATATATTAACAATAAATGTATTACGTAGTGATTATTTCTTCTCTTTAAAACAGCAATGACTCATCATGGATTCCTTTTGCTCTATATACAATGAAAGTGAATTACTGGGTTTGACAAAGAAAGTAGGCGCTCCTATTTTCTATGAGTATCTACCAAAACCTGAAATGTGCATTTGAATCCTAGGGGCAAAGGGCAAAAATGTAGTGCCAAAAACACAGAACTGATCACCAAATCATATATTGATTAATTAGGCCTTCTATAGACACTTTAGGCATTCTGGTTTTATTTATTTATTATTTATTTATTTATAGAGATGGGGTTTAGTTTTGATTCCCCTGGCCTCAAGTGTTCCACCCACCTCATCCTACCAAAGTGTTGGGATTATAGGCAAGAACCACCATGCTGGGCCTACTTTAGGCATTCTTGCAGTGGATATAATGTACTGCAAACATGATGAAAAATACACTTACTGGAATATAATTACTTCCTCCATGTGACATAGTTAATGCCTAGAAATGCTCTATTTTCCTTCTGTGCTCCACAAACTTTTTATGAGAAAGATGAAGGTTAGACATTAAAGTGACATACATTTCCATAATTGAATATTAAATGTCACTAAACAAAACCCTTATTGATAATGCTGAGGTCACTTGGCAGTTAAAAAAATGTTCAAAGAAAAATATTTACAGAGCAAATTGACATTTTCAACCACTCTAGGTCCAGCAGGAAAAGATTATTAGAGAAAAAAATATCTAGTGCCACCTGCCTTCTTTCTGTTTACAGAAACACTGGGAAGATTAGTGAGTTCTCTGAGTTTTAAGGAAAAGAAAAGAGAATAAAAATTAATATATTATGACTGTTGTATTAAATGAACTATGTACTCTTTAGGCAAATTCTCATTACTTATGATTTTCAGCCAGTGTGGGCAATATACAGTGTCATATGATTCAGAACTACAGCTTAAATTAAGAGTTAATAGTCTGTTGAAAATATTTCTGTTTCATTAAAAATTCATGATTTTCTTTGAAGTTTACTTTGGATGGGGTGGAGATAGAGATATGTGCATCTCGCCTCATTATCAAGACTTAAAACTTTCTAAGTGTTAGATTTTTGTATGATTTATCATTTATCCTCCAAAGTTTCTAAAATTAGGGCTTGTTCAGGGGAGGCACCCAATAAATATTTATTGAATAATAAATAATAGACATAAAAGATTACATAGTTCAAAAATCATCGTGGTAGATTTTTTTTTTTTTGAGACAGAGTCTCGCTCTGTCACCCAGGCTGGAGTGCAGTGGCCTGATCTTGGCTTACTGCAAGCTTCACCGCCGGGTTTGTGCCATTCTCCTGCCTTAGCCTCCCTGGTAGCTGGGACCAAAGGCGCCTACCACCACGCCTGGCTAATTTTTTGTGTTTTCAATAGAGACGGGGTTTCACTGTGTTAGCTAGGATGGTCTCGATCTCCTGACCTCGTTTCCCACCCGCCTCGGCCTCCCAAAGTGCTGGTATTACAGGCGTGAGCCACCGCGTCCGGTGCTTCATCATGGAAGATTTTTAAACATTACGTGTGTGTGTGTGTGTGTGTGTGTGTGTGTATATAACCAGAAAATGTAATTTCCTAAATTATACCTAAAAGGAAAAATGATTTTTATTACAGAGAAAGATAATTTTATAACAAAGGGACATGGACTTTTAAGTCTGGAATGCATATAAGGAAAACTCAAATACCGCATCAGGTCCTTATAAACCTTCCTGAAATGTAAGTTTTTTTGTCTCCATTATATTGATGAAGAAAAGCATCTGAAAATTTAAGTGTGACTTTTTCAGGGCTACACATCACTTCGTTGGGCAGAGCTGAGATTTTAACTCTAGACTGTTGGATCAGAAAACCTTCCTTTTGTAGATACCTTGCAATCTCATTTCAGAATGCTTCACTCCAATTTTTTTTTTTAATCTTGATCTCATAACTCACTGGCTCCCCAACAATCTGAACATCCATTCTATCAGAGAGCAGTTAGCAGATATATATTACGGGCTGGAAGACCAGTTGAAAAAATAGATTTATATTTTAATGCCAATAACAAATGGTTCTTTAAAATACTTCTTTTAAACTAACTTCTCTGAAAGTTTTTTATTTATTCTTCTTTCTGTAAAAAGGGAAAATATTAATAAGGAATGAGCCTCTAGTAGCAGAATTTCATTGAATTAAGTGGGCTAGTAGAAAAGATAATTTAGAGAAGTGGCCACATATAAGTGCTTTGAATAATTTACCTAGGCATCTATTTTGTCCATCTTTTATTAGGCTGGTCTCACAGTTAAGACCAAATATAGCTGATTTATTACATTATTTATTTTTAAATTTGTACTGTTTTTACTTAAAAAATACATGGAGATACAAAGAGAAAGTATAATATGTCAAGTGTTTGCCTCACTCCTCTTTCCTTCTTTAAGAGATTTGCTCTCCAGAGGTAAGCTCTTCTTAATTGTTTTTAAGGAAACTTTTCATAAATTTTTATGGATATAACTATATAAGCTTATATATGTAAATATATATCCACATGCTTTGATTAACACAAATAGATCCTGCCTTAAAAACAATTATATAAAGCTTTCAGTTTTCATTCAGCAAGATGATGATGATGTAAGATAAAAAAATGTGAAGGGGAAGGAAGACAAAGATGAAGAAGAGAAAGAAGAGGATTAGAGGAGGAGGAGGAGAAAGCTAGACTAAATATTTATCATATACAACAGGCATTCTTTTAGTTAATCCTCACAACAATCCTCAGAGGTATATATTATTATAATACTTATTTTACAGATTAAGAAAACTGAGATATAAAATAATTAGGTACCTTGCTCAAGGTTGTACTAATAGGGTTAAGATTGAAGACCTGCTCCACAGCCCATGTTTCTAACCAACAAACTGTACTAACCTTAGGAGATTTCCGTAGCAGCACATATAGATCTGCTTCATTTTTTTTCCGTGACTACTACTGTACTCTATAATTTTACTAGCCTTCTAGTGACACACATTCATTCCCCTACTCCCACCCAGACAGGATTTTTTGAAAATTACAATACTTAAGAGTTCAGCCTTAATACTTGATTTTATGCGTATTATACAAGTCAAGTTTAATGAGAAACTGATGAATTTTTAAAATTCTTCTAAATAAACTGAATAACTTGCTTCAATTGTCTGTCTTCTTAGTTGCAGATACCCAGATTCAACTCTTCTTCAGCATACAATTTTTTCTTAGCCTTTAATTGTACAAAAAGCTAAGACAATATCCAGTAATACTAATTTTGCTATTGATGTATCTGAAGCTTCACTGTCATGTTTTCTCAGGTGCTCAGAAAATTTTGAAGGGAAAATAATGAGTACTTGGTTTTCCTTTGTTTTCATTTTGCCTATTAACTGGTACTTTTTATATTGCAATGATCATCAAAACAGGTTTTTGCATGAACATCATGACATAGCTATTATCAGTTAATCAGACTCCAAAAAATTAAGATTTCACACTCTAATTAGAAAAATGGTGACTAATTTGCCAGTGGATTCTAATTCACTAATATATTAACATAATTATTAAGCTATTGTGTATTTCCCAGCATATAAATCTATTTATTAGAAATGATTTTCAGGAGAAATTGAACTCAAAAGATTGCTTATTTATACATAACTCAAATATGAGACATAGAATTTTTTTTTTTTTTTTGAGACGGAATTTCACTCTTGTTGCCCAGGCTGGAGTGCAATGGCACGATCTCGGCTCACCGCAACCTCTGCCTCCCAGGTTCAAGCAATTCTCCTGCCCCAGCCTCCATAGTAGCAGGGATTATAGGCATGTACCACCACGCCCAGCTAATTTTGTATTTTTAGTAGATACGGGGTTTCTCCATGTTGGTCAGGTTGGTCTCGAACTCCCGACCTCAGGTGATCCACCCACCTCGGCCTCCCAAAGTGCTGGGATTACAGGCACGAGCCACCGCACCTGGCGAGACATAGAATTTTAAACGTAGAAGATGTTGTTGCAAAATGTTTTAATATGACTTGAAATGCTGTCTTCTAATTTCATCATAATGAACACTCTTGTGAAATATAAGCTGCTTTATATCTCTCCTGGGTCAAGCAAGTCTTACAAGTAAAAAATGTACATGTAAATGAACAGCTGATATTTAATTTGTAAATAACATAAGGGAAAAAGATAAACATGTTTAAAAACTCTAATGTGCTAATGAGGCTTAGAAATAATGACCAAGATGCTGGGTGCGGCAGCTGACACCTGTAATCCCAGCACTTTTGGAGGCTGAGGCAGACAGGTCACTTGAGATCAGGAGTTTGAGGCCAGTCTGGCTCACTTTAGGTTAGGAGTTTGAGACCAGCCTGATCAATATGATGAAACCCTATCTCTACTAAAAATGTAAAAATTAGCTGGGTGTGGTGGCATACACCTGTAATCCCACCTACTCTGGAGGCTGAGGTGGGAGAATCGCTTGAAC
>NW_012114899.1:2183094-2214314 GCF_000951035.1 Colobus angolensis palliatus | reverse complement strand
GAAGGAAGGAAGGAAGGAAGGAAGGAAGGAAGGAAGGAAGGAAGGAAGGAAGGAAGGAAGGGAGCCAACCCAGTAGCAATGGACAACCGTAGTGCTCAGATTGTGCATCTCTTAAACACTATTTCCCTCTGAATGGAATTAAGGGTTGTTGAAGAAATAGCTGATTCTGGCCTGAGTCATGAAATACACAAGATAAGCCTGGACCGTCTTATTATATCTGATAATAATAAAGCTGTTAAAGACTACTAGATTCATGTCAGAAAAACTCAGAATAAAACTTGCCTAGTTTCCCACTGGTCTAACTTGGAACAATTCAGGCATTAATAAGAACTAAAGTGAATTAAAACATACAAAATTATTTAATTCCATAAATTCCCTTGGTAGAAGTATTCTAGGTAATAAATCAAGAATTTGAATATCTGACATAATAATGAGCAAACGGATCTAGATGTTAAGTATGAACTCCATCACAAAAAAGAAAGTCGGACATTATATGCCTCCTCAAAGGAAGAATGAATACAGCTATGACATAATCTCATCAATAAAAAAATAAGAACAAAAACACAAAACAGAATCTGGATCCAAAGTTTAGATCCAACTTCCAAGTTACAAAAACTACAGAGATAGGTTAGAAAAACATGCTAAACTACGTCATAAATTTGGAGATAATTGAAAATTTGAACCCTGACTCAAAATTCTGTGATACTAAGGGTTTATCAGATTTAGGTGTGATACTGGTATTGTAATTATGGTGAGAGTAACAGGGAATTCATCTTTTAGAGACCCATACAACAGGCATGCTTTTAGTTAATCCTCACAACAACCTCACAATGAAATGATATAATATCTGGGATTTGTTTCAAAGCAATATGAGAAGTCAGGGACAGGTTGGGGATGTGGATGGGGCAGGATTAGTCATGACTGGCTAGTTTAATGGTATTAATGCTGGGTGATGGGACAGAAAGTTTCATTGATTGTTTGCTTATTTGAAAGTTGTGTATATTTGAAAGTTTCTATAATTAAAAATTTTGTTTTATGTTTTTGTATTTCTTTGTTTGTTTTGTTTTTGTCAGCAGCACTTAGAAGTGCTGGATAACTATTTCAACACTAAAATCTTTGGAGATTTTTAAGAAACAGTTGCACTTAAAGACACCAGAGAATTACTTCGACACCAAAGGAAGCTTTTATTAATCCAAGCACTCAGCAAAAGATCCACCACAGTCTATGCCAATTAGCTATCTCTTCACCAGGATTCAGTTATGTCAAGCTTGTCATTTTCTAAATATAAATATTACTTCCTTTAAATGTCAAGTTTTTAAAAAAGCTGCCAATGTATAAGAGCTTTATTAAATATGAATATGAATAATTTTCTCCCAATATTTGTCAAATGTCAAAATTTTTAATATCTAATTAAAATTTCTTTGAGAGACGTATGTGTAATAAATTAGCATGGAAATTCAGAAAGGGGAAAATCATCAGGTTTTAGGATGTCTGAGTTTTCTACATTGTGACTAAATCTTTTTGGCATTAAAACTATTTTTCATTAGAATGAAAATAGTTTGTTTTTATTAAGTGAAATAACATTGACAGGAAATATTTTAAGATGTAGAAACATACACTTGGATAAAATCACTGATGTTATATTCTCAAATACGACACCTGTTACTGAAAGACAGAATATCCAAAAATCAGCTAGCATTTCATTGAGTAATTTTCTTTAACTCAAGCATGAACAATTAGTAACATTTAAAAAAAATCACAGTGTCTATCATTACATCTCAGTAGCTCTTAAATCCTGGGGCTTTCTTGTCAGAATAAATTAACTTTAAAAAGTGGGAAAAACCTAGCGATTTTAGAAACAGACATTTTAGATAAGAACATGGATTACTTTACTTTTAGAAACAGTATTTTTTCTTGTGATTTCAGAGACCTCAAAATATAATTTGGATTGAAGATAACTAATTCTTTCAGGGTCAGACGAAAATCCAGCGTTTCCAGACAGCCTTCGGTTTCTTCAATCAGTAAGTTCACGCTGGTACCATTGTGACAGCCATTTAATTTGTTTCCTACACAGCCCTTTGTTATAATAAGCCCACTAGTAATTATTCTTAGGAGAAATATAAACAGTTGGGTTCCTTCCTTGCTCTCTAAAAACTAGCATGACCAAAATATTATCATGTACGATTAGTAGATAAAAACTCTAAAAGAGAAGACTTAGAATTATTCGGAGACAATACTGTATATAAAAATCAAGTAGTCTTGTGTTCTACCGGTCTTGAAAACTTGAGCTATCTAGCAGAAATGCAGATTAATTCTTATGTCCTTGCCCAAAAAATGGGAAGCTGACGTCTTGGATAGCAGATTCAGTGACAGGACTAATGGTGCATAATGAGGGGGAAAATACTTAAATAAGTATCTATGCATTAAGTTTTATTTTATTTATTTTTTGAGACGGAGTCTCGCTCTGTCGACCAGGCTAGAGTGCAGTGGCATGATCTTGGCTCACTGCAACCTCCACCTCCCAGGTTCAAGTGATTCTGCTGCCTCAGCCCCCTGAGTATCTGGGATTACAGGCATGCGCCACCACGCCTGGTTGATTTTTATATTTTTAGTAGAGACGGAGTTTCACCATGTTGGTCAGGCTGGTCTCAAACTCCTGACCTTGTGATCCACCCACTTTGGCCTCCCAAAGTAGTGGGATTACAAGAGTGAGCCATGACACCCGGCCAAGTTCTATTTTAAATTCTATTTTGTAGAACTTTAAGTTCTATGAAATGTAGAACAAGTAATTGACAGAATAGCTACTCAATAAATACTAGCTATTTTAAAAATTGATTTACCATGGATGGACTGAAAATATTCTCCTTTTCAGCACTGGATAGTTTAAAAAGTAAGCCTCTTCTTCAAGGGAAACAGAACTGCTTTTTCTGATTGATTTTCAGCCCTGGTTTTAATGAGCAATCTAGATCAATTGTTTAGAAAGAAGAGAACAGGTTTCCAAAGGAGGAAACTTAAAGGAAAGAAACACCTCTGGAGAAAAACAGTTGAGGGGAAAAGTATAATTTGTCTGCATTTTTAAAAGGGGCAGTGATGAATACAAAAGATGGTGGGAGGTTAGAATGAGCCAGTATAGCTATTAGACTGGTGCAAAAGTCATGGCGGTTTTGCCATTACTTTCAGTGGCAGCAACCGCAATTACTTTTGCACCAATCTAATAAATCACTTGGAAGTTGCCTAAGAAAGAACACCCATTGACTCCAAAAAACCAGTCAATCGAGCACAGCAAGGGACTGCCAAGATGGAGACTGTTTAGAGGTCCAAAAAACACAAGGGACCCACGTGAGCACAGACTCCAGCAGAAATATTCTCTCTTGGAGAAGACATCATTCGTTTATCATTATTCCCTACCTTACCTGTAGACTAAAAAATTCATCACCTAGAAGTTTGTTCCATTCCTATCTGATTATTGATGTGAACAGCCCACTAGTCCCCTCAGTGACCCACAGGATTTGCAAACTCAAGGAGCAGGGACTCAGGACAATTAACGTGGTAATGTTCTTCACTCATGAACTCTTGAGAGTGGCACTAAATCCATTGGAAACCCCTGAGCACAGCTCATTGTTTATTGTTTTTCTCTCCCCAGTCACTTCTGGATGCTAACTCAGGATAATAACCCAGGATAATTTTTTTTTTTATCTTGGAAGTCATTTATGATTGCTTAATTCACTCATTTAGCAATATTATAAAGGGCTTTTTCTGATAATCTGATTCCTTTATCCCATTATATTTGTTTCTTTATCCATATCCCTCATCTACACTTTGACCAGTAATAGCATGTATTTGCCTAATGTGACAGTATAGTCAGGGTTACAAAACTCTATAAATTCAGCAAACAAACAAAAAAGGTAAATGTGAAAAAATACAAAAGAGAAACTTGAATATTTAGAGAGAAGAAATATTTTATTCCAAAGTCATGTCTTTTATTCTGACCAAACATAAAAAGAGACATATACACGTACTGCTTATTTGCTAAGAGCAATGTCAGAGAACTTTACAAGTTTAAAAGCTACATAGAGAATTTGAACCACTAATTTGAGCCTCACTTCCTAAACTTGGAGGACTTAAAAAATTCAAATCTTAAAAAAAATTCAAATCTCAGCCTTAAATCTCCAGAGAGACCCTAAAAATGTAGTCAGATGGTTTTTATTTTTTTTTTCTGGAAGCATTTTCTCCCTCTTTAACAAGAAAAAATAATTTACAGCTGCAATAGGACAAATGAGAAAGATAACCAGTGTCTTAGTGTTGGTCAATCCTTTATACGTATTTTCTGATTTACTTTCTTTTGTTTTTCCTACTCCAGCCAGCTAACATTACTCTTACACGTACAAGCTCCACCATGTCAGAAAAGAAAGGAGAAAATAGAAATTGAAAACCAATTTCTTAAAAAAATTCAGGTGTTGAGAGAACTATAAATCAGCTTTCCTCTGGTAGCTTCAGATTCTTGACATCATAAAACCTAATGTAGTTGTTATCAGGGACTACTGCTGGTTTAATAATTTATGTTCTAGATACTCCTGAATACATGCAATGTTATTATAAGCAGGGTGGCCAGCTGCACTGAAATAAGAATTCATTTCCCCCCATCTACCATGTAGAGTTGGAAGATACATTGCAGGTCTCTGGAAGTGTTGTGGTAGAAATGGTGATGATGATGTTGAGGACAATGACAATGAAGACTGAAGCACCTAGGCTTTATTGAACAATTACTGTTTCAGAGATTTTGCTTTTGGTGCATTACCTCTTTTAATCTTTACAACCATTCTCTGACAAAGGCACTAGGATAGCTATGTTGTAGATCTAGAGACTAAGGCTGTGAGAAATCACTGACTGACAGTCATACAGCTAAGAAGAGGCCAGAAACAAGAGAAAGCAATACTCTTGAATAGAAAAATGATTAATTTACATGCTTCCAAAGATTCAGAAGCTTTATTAAATAAGGCAAATGTTTCATTAGGTTGGTGTAAAAGTAGTTGTGGTTTTTGCATTAAAAGCAATGGCAAAAACCGCAATTGCTTTTACACCAATCTAATATTATGTAAATATCATTTTATAATTAATTCTTAATAAAATAATTTATATACAAATCTGTATATTCACTTTGATTTGGAATTCTGTGGCATAAAATTTATTCCCTATAAGCAATTTATTTATTCTTTTGACAAAAATGAAAGATAAGGAGTAATATTTTAGGTTTTAAAATTAGGCTTCCAGGAAGCTCAGAGTTAACTTAGCTTTTAAATAGTGCCTTCTACCTCACTTCAGTCTTTTTTTTTCTCATGTCTTTTTTTTTTTTTTTTTTTTTTGAGACAGAGTCTCGCTCTGTTGCCCAGGCTGGAGTGCAGTGGCACGATCTGGCTCACTGCAAGCTCCGCCTCCTGGATTCACGCCATTCTCCTGCCTCAGCCTCCCGAGTAGCTGGGACTACAGGTGCCTGCCACCACGCCTGGCTAATTTTTTGTATTTTTAGTAGAGACGGGGTTTCACCGTGTTAGCCAGGATGGTCTCAATCTCCTGACCTCGTTATCCGCCCGCCTCAGCCTCCCAAAGTGCTGGGATTACAGACCTGAGCCACCCCTCTCATGTCTTGTTTTATATATGACTCAATCCTCACTTCTCCTGTTCTAATATACATAAAAGTTATTTTAAAACTGCTGAAAAAAATGCAAAGCAATTCCTTAAAAAACATTACAGTGCTTAAGGTCAATTCACAGTCTTCTTTCGTAATTCTGCAGTGTATAAAGATAGTGGCTGTTCTTATGTAGAACTTACAATCTTCTTTGAAGAGGCATGTCCTTGTCTGTCCCTATGGGTCACTTAAGGTATTTCATTTTCATTCATTAAGAATGAGCGTATCCCTTTCTTTCTTAACCTTAGTTAGTTGACTTTCTTCTTTCCAGTCTTAGTTAATTGGGAAATAATGGTTTCAACGTGTCATTATTTCAAATTAACTAGCTGAACCAATAAATGATTACTTCCTGCTTCCTTCTTCTCCATGATTTTACTGAAGAGACAGGCTCTCCTGCACATATTATTCCCATTGTAACTCTTCTGCTTTATATTCCATATTATAACAAAGAATTTCTTGGTTATCTATATGCCTTTAGAAGAGGGCAGGCAAAGTACATGAACATCAGAGACAGCTTGAGACAAAGAATCAATGTCTTATTTCTCTTTGTGGTTTCGAGACTGGAGCATTTGGCACAGCGATGATTTGATGAATGCATAATAAAATTCAACTGCATATCAAATATTGAATATTTATAATGTATCTTTCCTTGTGGTTGCTTAGAGCAGCTAGGTCACCTTTCTGCTTATCTGCTCACCACCAAGCTACACACACCACATGCTCACTCATTTTGGAGACTCAGCACTGTGAGAACTGCTTGGAATGTGTCTTTATGGCTGTGATTTCAAAATAAGACTTCCATTACTATTTTAAGAAGAGATTCCCAAATGGAGTATACTTATCTAAAATAATAAAACTGCTAGTCAATTTTTCAGAAACTTCACAGAAAAAGAGATCCAGCCAGACCATATGATTTCTCCTGTAAAATTTTTACTTTTGTAAAAAGTTTATTAGTACTAGCCAATAGAATTTTCAATCATAGCTCTAAATTGTTATGATCATTTAATTGGTGAAAGACCGATGATGCTTACTAATATCTAGGCAAATCTGGGATCTCTCATCTTGTTTCCTTTCTCACTCAACTGCACTTAGCTAGTTTCATTATTTCATATTTCCAAGGGCCCAGGCTGACAATCACTTTTTTTTCTTCAACTTTTATTTTAAGTTCAGGGATACACATGCAGGATGTGCAGGTTTGTTACATAGGTTAATGTGTGCCATTGTGGTTTGTTGCACAGATCATCCCGTCACCTAATTATCAAGCCCAGCATCCACTAGTTATTATTCCTCATGCTCTCACTACTTCTACCCCCTGCCCAACAGGCCCTAGTGTGTGTAGTTTCCCCCATGTGTCCATGTGTTCTCATCATTCAGCTCCCACTTATAAGTGAGAACATGCAGTATTTGGTTTTCTGTTCCTGCATTAGTTTGCTGAGGATAATGGCTTCCAACTCCATCCATGTCTCTTCAGAGGACATAATCTCATTCCTTTTAATGGCTGCAAGGTATTCCATGGTGTACATATACGACATTTTCTTTAGTCTATTACTGATCAACATTTAGGTTGATTCGATGTCTTTGTTATTGTGAATAATACTGCACTGAACACATACATATACATATCTTTATAACAGAATGATTTACATTCCTTTCAGCATATACCCAGTAATGGGATTGCTGGTCAAATGGTATTTCTGCCTCTAGGTCTTTGAGGAATTGCCACACTGTCTTCCACAATGGATGAACTAATTTACACTCCCACCAACAGTGTAAAGGCATTCCTTTTTCTCCACAACCTCTCCAACATCTGCTGTTTTTTGACTTTTTAATACTTGCCAGTCTGACTGGTGTGAGATGGTATCTCACTGTGGTTTTGATTTGCATTTCTTTAATGATTAGTGATGTTGAGCTTTTTATTTTTCATGTTTCTTGGCTGCAAGTATGTCTTCTTTCCAGAAGTGTTTGTTCATGTTCTTTGCCTATATTTTCATGTTTTTTTTTTTAAATGACAATTGCTTTTTATGGAGAAGGTTTTCAGAAGAAAAGCCTCAAAAATGAACCACCATATTGAATGATCACAAGATGTCCAGCTGCTAAAGTAGCTATTATCTATAACCAATCCAATTTGTTGCTAAGCTAAGATTTAGTAATGGGTGCCTTATTCTCTCTAGTCAAGAATTTCCCTGTGAAGAATAAAACTGAAGGAAAATAAACCATCAAGCAACTCACACTGTTCTCCTCATGTGTTACCTATCACATCAAAGAATTTGATACAGGTGAAAATAGCTCAAAATAAAATAAAAGGAAATTGGTTAGTTAAAAGTAACAAACTAAAGCCACAAGCTGAATCAGCCAGGAATGAGCAAAATAAATCTTTACATTATGGCTGGACAGTCAAGTGAAAAGTCCCTTCTATTTACCTGGGCACATCCTTCCCAGATCTTATCCAAGTGTCCAAAGTTCATCTTTCCATGTGAGATACCCAAATCACTTCAAGCTCTTAGGGTGGCCTAGAACCACTAGTTAATTAAGTAATTATTGAGCACTGTTTTATATGAGGCACAATATTTGATGCTGTTCTCACACACATAGCTGTATTCTCATGGAGATGTTTAACATCAGTCAGCTTACTCTTGCACTCTCAATTCCAATTATTCAGTAATGTAAATAAACAAAACATGAACAGAATAACCAATTATATGATGAATAGGATCCAAATATTTTTTATCTAACCCTGTTAATTTACAGAATTGATTATGGAGAGTCAATGGTTTTGCTTTTGAATATAGCTGACTACTGAAGAAGCTAAAGGCAAAGCCAAGGTTTCCAAAGTCCTAGGGTGGTGCTATTTCCCTCTTCTAAAATCAATTGTCAAATATATTCATAAGTCAAGAAGTGTGAGGCATAAAAAGTGAAAGTGCAAACACATGCATTTATACTCCACTTACTTCTATAAAAAACTTAAAGCAGAGTATGCTTTAAGGAAATAAAATAAAAATAAGACCAAGCCACTTAACAGAAGTTTCCCATTTATTTATGACTTCATAAATTTCTTCATAAATGTTAACTGCTACCACAGATTTCCTGATCTATTTACTTCAACCAAGGTACCCCTTTGCTTCATGATGGATTTGTTTCAGGAACCTTATAGGAATTCATTTTTTGCACTGCTCTATTAACTGCAAAATATTAGAAGCTGAAGATTTATCTTTTTTATTTTCTTTATTGTGATCTTGGACTATTTATTTAATATTGCTTAGCTAAATTGTTTCCCTGTCTCTAAAGCATCTAAAAATGAGCAATTGGCAAATGATAAACCAAGAGATTAATTTAGACACACAATTACTCTTGAGTTGATGAACAGGAGTCACATGGATTCTACATTAAGTTTCTTGGAAGACAGAAATCATGTGTTAAATTAATTCATACATTATTTGTGCCAATTGTGCCAAAATGGCCATTTGTCTAGGACATGTTTTATTTAATTATAATTTGGCACAATGATTTATTTTCCTGACCAACACCCAAGTATGGTCAAAAGGTGCCTTTTATGACACATGACCCACAAGCAGGTTTTGGCCACAGGCATTTTAGGAAGAAAAAAATATTTATTTAATCCTGTACTTTCTCTTTAATCTAAGACAATTTTCTCATGATTGGTAAAATATTTTTGCTCTTATATTGAATACATGTTTTAATATAAAAAGGACACTTTTATTGGCTTATATTTACATATTGCATATTCATTCCACTTTCATACTGTGGCAACTTCATATATCTAATCTTTTTTTTTTTTTTTTTTGCTAAAATAATTAAGGTCATTGCATTTCCTTTCCAGTCTATTTCAACCTAATTCCATCTAATTTTTATTTTCATGACTTCTATTAGTTGATTCTAATAGAGGCATAATATTCTCTGCACAGAACCCAAATGCAAGATAGGCTATTCTGTTCTGCACATCAGTCAAATTACCAGGTATTCTTTTTTTTTTTAACTTTTATTTCAGTTTCAGGAGTATGTGCACAGGTTGTTTTTGTATGTAAATTACATGTCATGGGGGTTTGGTGTGCATATTATTTTGTCAGCCAGATAATAAGCATACTGCCTACCAGGTTGTTTTTCAGTCCTTAGCTTCCTCCCACCCACCTCCCTCAAGTATGCCCTGGTGTATTTTGTTCTCTTCTATGTGTCCATGTGAACTTAGTGTTTAGCTCCCACTTACAAGTGAGAACATGTAGTGTTTCATTTTCTGTTCCTGAATTAGTTTAGTTTGCTTAGAATAATGACCTCCATCTTCATCCATGTTGCTGCAAAGAACAGTATCTCATTCGTTTTTATGGCTGTGTAGTAGTATTCCATGAAATTACCAGGTATTCTGATAGCCTTTTGAACATTGCTTTCTAGCTTCATCTGGAAATCACAAGGATGTAATTTATCATGGCTAGTGTAAAGTTGATTCTTAAGAATTGTCAGTACCTCCAGATATCATATAGCTTTTTAGCCAGTATCTAGGTAGGGTCCTTATTTTTATCCAATTCCTTACAGAAAGTGTCCAATTACTTTAAGGGAACTCAAACCAAGATTTGGAATAAGAATATGCAGATCAGATAATCTCAGATCACATGACATATCTTCCCTGGTCTAAATCCGAATGGCTCCCCTAACTATATACTCAAGTTTTAGATGTATAGACTGATATTTGAGGTCCCTTTGGCCTGGTCCCAATTATATGTTTTCATGTATCCTACTTTCCAATTAAACCCCATCAATCACCATTTTAAGACTTAGCAAAGCCCACAATGTAACTGCTTATACTTTTTCCTCCCTTGGCAAATCCTCTCTTTTTTTTCTATAAAAATCCTATTAATATTTCATCGTCTCATTTTTTTGTCACTTCCTTTGTGAAGTTTGCTAGTACCTAGGGTAGGTTTATTACTGTCATAGAACGTGCAAATCTCTGTGGAAGCACATATTTCATTCTGCCTTAGTTATCATCTTGTCTCCTTTCTCCAAGCTAAGTAATATGTCAACAATCAAGAAACTTTTGCATTCTATGAAATTTTATAAATTGATGACCAAAACATTTTTTTATTAAATCCCAACATGAGGATTCTGCTTCCTCAAAAGGGGGGTTCCAGAACCCTTCTAAATTATCACCCTCATTAACAAAGGAAATATTCCATCTGTTCTTGTTAGGAAATCTATAGTGGAGGGGTCTCAATTGACACCCAATAGGCCAAATAGCTTCTGGATCAATTTTGTTTGGTCTACATGCTGCCCCAAAAAATTGAGCCAACATTTATAAGCCAGGACATTTCATGTTAAAAATCTGGATTTGGCTTCTTTGGGGAAAAAAGTAAAACCTAAAATTGTTGGGACTGACTCCCCAAATGATAACCGTTTGCTGGAGCTGAGCATAATGTCTGATAAGGTAGGGCACACATTCTTCATTTTGCGACAGACCACACCTATCTCTTCTACGCCCATAATGAAGATGCTGGTTGTCATTCATTATCATGTTTATACCTTCTCCTTTTTATGCTTCAGAAATATTTTTCTGTAACCAGGGATGTTACATACAAGAAAACAAAAGCTTGACCAGGAATACCATGTTTTCTTTTTTTTTTCTTGAGTCATTATTTTAAGTGATTTGATTTATATGTGCTTTTGAGTTTGCAATGCCTGATTTACATTTCCCTTCCTTGCTTCAGGATGTTGAGCTAAACTGTTAGAAAGTGTGAAAATTTGTTTGAAAAGAGTAAGTCTACTATCGTTAGGTTAGCAATATTACTAATCTATTTTTTTCTTTTAGTATAGAAAATAGAAAGTTAATAAAACAGACCTGGAAGAATTCCAAGGGAATTATTATTATTTTTTTAAATACATGAGTAGTTGCCTCTAGATCTTTACTCAGGCCACTGAGAATTAATTCAACTATTGTTGTACCTCTGAGTGACAACAATGGGAACTGCAGTACCTTTGCTCAAATTTAAAGGTGTCCTGCTAGTCAGAATCACTTGCTGATTAGCTTTAAGCATAGTGGTCCAAATCTAGTGATAAAAAACTAAATGTAAAGACTACATGAGTTTATAAATAAGATTCATTACATTGGACATAATCTCTAAAAATAGGAATTTTATAGAGGCTGGTAATAGTTGGAAAATACTAAGGTCTCCAAGCATTACTCCTACAATGGAACCAAGGAAACTACTGTTTAAAAGGGAAACATTTACTCCTCTGTCATTATGGACTCACCATATTCCAAACTAATTTCACCAGCAAGGAGAGACATGCATCAGTAAGTGCAGTTTTACCATAGCCCAATTCGAGTTCCTTACATAAAACGACTGGCCCCAACTCAACCAATAAATAGAGCACATTTTTAGCTACAAGCATAACTTTGCACTCAATTTTACACTCAATCTAAAAAATTTCATTCCCACAGTAATTAGGAAACACCTTACAGTGAAAGAAAATATCAGCTCTGCAGGGGACTACAGATAGATATGATTAACCTCGCTGTCTCAAATAAGCAACAATTAGAATGGATGATAATGTAAGAACAGAGGGGAAAAGCAAAGTTTGCTTCCTGAGCTTCCCACTCCTAAAGCCATCTGTACTTGATTGTGATGGGTGTGCATGTGCACAAGCTCATAAAATCATTGGAAAAAGTTCAGCCTATTTTTCAAAGTCCTATTTACATAATTCCAGAGATCAAGCAGTTTCTGAGTTTCCAATAGACATCTGAATGACAGCATTTTCCCATGGCATCCCCAAAACAACCTGTACAGTTCTTTAAAATCATGTGGGGGTTTATCACAAACTCTTTCTTTATTGTTTTCTAATCTGCTAGGTTCTATTTAGATGAGGGGTATCCAATCTTTGGCTTCTCTGGGCCACATTAGAAGAAGAAGAATTGTCTTGGGCTACACATATAATACATTATACTAATGATTGCTGATAAGCTTAAAAGAAAAATTGCAAAAATAAAAAAATCTCATAATGTTTCAAGAAAGTTTACAAATTTGTGTTGGGCCACATTCATAGCTGTCCTGGGCTGCATTTGGTTCACTGGCCGCAGGTTGGACAAGCTTCATTTAAATGTTACTGCAATCTGGGATTCTGATCCAAATAAGGGAGAAACTTGGAACTTGCTTTTCTATCCTTTAGAGCAAGGGTCCTCAACCCCTGGGCCATGGAGAGGTACTGGTCACAACCATGTTTCTAACACACAGCAGGAGGTGAGCAACAGGCAAACAAGCAAAATTTCATCTGTATTTATCGTCACTCTCCATCACTGGCATTACCGCCTGAGCTCCACCTCCTGTCAGATCAGCAGCAGCATTAGACTCTCACAGGAGTGTGAACCCTATTGTGAACTGCACACTCATTGGATCTAGGTTGCATGCTCCTTATGACGATCTAATGCCTGATGATCTGAGGTGGAACTGAGGCAGTGATGACAACACTGGGGGGAGTGGCTTCAAATGCAGATTAACCTTAGTAGAGAGCTTTGACTGCATAGAGACCATAACAAATCAACTGCTTGTAGACTCATATCAAAACCCTATCAATGAGTGGTAGGTGACAATTAAGCTGCATCTGGTGGCAGGCTTTATAGTGGCAAGTGGGTTGATGTACTTAAATTGTACAGCTGCATCTGGTGGTAGGATTTAAGTCAGAAACCGACACTAATTTTAGTCCATGCATGGCCCACCCATTAGTTTATTTAGTTTATTAGTTTATTTACCACTTCTATCCATGCCTCTTTCCCTGCACTGCACACTTGTCTCAGTCAGAGTTTTGGTAAACCCACAAGCTAACCCTAGTGCAAATGAGTGAAAACAAATGTAACTGGAGAGTTTCTTTGAAGAGGGGGAAAGACCCAATGATGAGACAGCAGAAGACTCTAAGAATGCCAACAAAAGGAAAGTTGCATTTAAAATAAATTACCAAGAGTACTACTTAAGTTATGGGTTCATCATAACAGGTGATTTACATTCTCCAACCCTTTTGTGTATAATATGTGGTGACTGGCTATCCAATGAAAAAGCCGTGAAACCCTCAAAACTGCTTTGCCACGTGGAGACCAAGCATGCTGAATTAAAAGACAAGCCTTTGCAGTTTTTCAGTAGAAAAACACGTGAACACAAAGAACAGAAGAAATTATTGAAGGCCAGCAGTTCATCAAATGTGTCTGCACTGAGAGCATCATTCTTAGTGGCTAACCGCAGTGCTGAAGCTTAGAAGCCCTTTACTATTGGTAAACAGGTGATCCTGCCTGTGTTATGAACTTTTAGGAGAGGCTGCAGTTTGAAAGATAGCACACGTTCCTCTTTCGGCTAGCAACATAACTAGACAATTTGATGAGTAGCAGAGGATATTGAGGCACAATTGGTAGAGAGAATTAATGAGTACCATGGTACGTAATCCAGGTTGAGGAGTCTACCAATATTGACAACAAGGCAACAATGCTTGTTTTTGTGAGATATATTTTTCGGGAGGATGTGCATGAGCGTATGCTTTGTGCACTTTTGTTGCCAACCAACAGCAAAACTGCAGAACTATTCAAGTCTATCAGGAAATCTGAACTGGTCATTTTGTGTCAGTATATTTATGAACAGAGCAGCTTCCATGACTGGATGGCTTTCTGGTTTTGCTACCCAGGTCAAAGAGGTTGCTTCTCATTCTGAGTCTATGCACTGTGTCATTCATAATAAAATGCTGGCTAGCTGAAAAATGTCACCTGGACTTAACAATGTTTTGCAGGATGTGATTAAAATTAATCTCATTAAAGTACATGCCCTTAACTCATGTCTGTTTGTGCAGCTCTGAGAGGAGATGGACACACAGCACACAGGTCTTCTCATACACCAAAGTGAGATGGTTTTCTAGAGGTGGATCAGTAGCCAAAGTTTTTGAGTTATGACAGCTGCTCCAGAGATTTATTTTAGAAAAACAGCCATCACTGGCAGCACATTTCAGTGACACAGAATGGGTCGCAAAACTTGCTTAACTTGTGTGACGTTTTCAACCTGCTCAACTAACTCAATCTGTCACTTCAGGGGAGAACGACAACTGTGCTCAAGTCAGCAGATACAGTAACTGCAATCAAAGCCAAACTGGAATTATGGGGGCGATGAGCGAACTTGGAATTTCTGACATGTTTCAAGCATTAGCAGAGATTTTGAAAGAGATGGAGCCAGGGCTTCTTTCTCCCAGCTGGTACATGATCATCTATCTCAGCTTTCAAAGAGTTTGAGCATTACTTCCCAACCATAAACAACCCCTAAACTGGGAAGGAATCGATCAGTGACCCATTTGTTAGTAAGCTACGTGAATTGACTTTGTCCATCTAGAAGAGGGTCAATTGCTTGAAATCACAAATGATGATGGCATTAAAAGTATGTTCGAGACAACTTCAAATCTCCATATGCTATGGATTAGAATCAAGATGGAATATCGTGAGTTTGCCACAAAAGTACTGAAAAGCCTGCGTCCATTTCCAACATCCTGTGTTTGTGAAGCAGTGTTTTCTGCAGTGACAGCAATCAAAACGAGATTGTGGTGTAGACTGGACATAAGCAACACACTTTTTGGTGTCGCTGTCTCCCATCACCCCCACATGGGACCATCTAGTTGCAGGAAAACAAGCTCAGAGCTCCCAATGATTCTACATTATGGTGAGTTGTATAATTATTGTATTATTATTATAAAGTAATAATAATATAAATGAAGTGTACAATAAATGTAATGTGCTTGAATCATCCTGAAAGCATCCCCCCACCTCAGTCCATGGAAAAACTGACTTCCATGAAACTGGTTTCCGGTGCCAAAAAGGTTGTGGAACACTGCTTTACAGCAATTACTTTCAAACTCTTTGACCAGGAACCACAGAAGGAAATAGATTATACATAATGATTTCATATACATATACCTGAAACAAAATTTAATGTGAAACAGTGCTCTTACCTATTCCTCTACACCCCATATTTTCAATTATGATCCTTTCTATTTCATAAAAACAAAGTGCTACCTGTTAACCACTAAACTGATTCTGTGGCTCACTAATATAACTTGCAGTTTTGAAAAACTTGAAAGCTTTTTGATTTCAGAGGCACTTACCAGCATAGTCTATTTAATTTATTAACTTAATGGAGAAAAGAAATAGGAAAACTTTAAAGGTGGCGAATAAAAACTTAAATGGTAAACATATATACCAGAGCTATTTTATTACCCCAATGTTGAGAGAAAACATGTGTACTAATTTACCACTGAAAACAAGACGAGGCTGGGGGTGGTGGCTCATGCCTGTAATCTCAGCAGTTTGGGACGGCGAGGTGGGTGGATTGCTTGAGCTCAGGAGTTCGAGATCAGCCTGGGCAACACAGTGAGACCTCATCTCTACAAAAAATACAAAAATTAGCTGGGTGTGGTGGCATGCACCTGTGGTCCCAGGTACTCAGAAAGCAGAGGATAGATTCAGCCTCGGAGGTCGAGGCTGCAGTGAGCCAAGATTGTGCCACTGCACTTCAGTCTGGATGACAGAGTGAGACCCTACCTCCAAGAAAAGAAAGAAAGAAAGAAAGAGAGAGAGAGAGAGAGAGAGAGAGAGAGAGAGGAGGGAGGGAGGGAGGGGGGAGGGAGAGAGGGAGGGAGAGAGGGAGGGAGGGAGGAAGGAAGGAAGGAAGGAGAGAAAATGAATGGAAAGGAAAGGAAGGAAGATTGTGACTTTAAGCTACCATTCTACCATTTCAGAAGGCTTTCTAGGTGCTTGGTACTCTGCTAAGCACTTTCAAGTTTCAGAGAAACAGTGAGTTAGATATACTATTGTTATCCCCATTTTGCAGATTAGAAACAAGAAATTTGCAAGTCTGACTTCAAAAGCCTGACCTATCAATCGCTATGGTGTTCTGCTTTCCAACTATATCTGCTGTATCCTAATGATTCCAGAAAACAAACAAACGAACAAATACCCCTCATAATTAGTAAACACTTCAAAACAATAACAAGAAGCACACATCTATGTGAGCCCAAACTGTCAGGCTTTGGAATTTCAGGAAGAGATTGAAAATTAATTGGGAGATTTTCCTTGGTCCTTATATGAAAATCTTACTTCCACCCTAAAGAAACCTGAAGCATGCATTATATGTCTGCACTCTGTTAAGCAACTTGTATTCACTGTCTCCACTTTATTGATAAGGAAGAAACAGTTTGCACAACTTGCCCAAGCTTTCACTAATATCATTTTTTCCCCATGTATCCCATTCCTAGTAAGCTGAACTACCTTGAGTTTCCAAAATCCACCATGTTATTTTGTGTGTCTACAACTTGGCACAAGCATTTCTTTCCATTTCCTTCTCTCCTTTCTCCAGTGGATTTATTTCTTCAAGGGTTAATTGAAAGATTGTAGAAAGTTACCATGACTCCTTTTTTCCAATGTGTTAAGTGCCCTACCTTGCTTCCTTTTCTCCATAATAGAACTTGTATTTTTCACTGTCAGTTGGTTTGTTAGAGAATCTCTTGTGACACAGATTATGTCTCTCATTTCCATACTTTCAGTACCTGGCACTACGATAGGTTTTCATAAACACTGGCTGGTTGAGTGAATGAATGAACCAATGAATAATGAACAAAAAGAGCCCTGAAAACTAAAAAGTTAACATCTAGCTTTATGGTATTAAAATACAAGTTCAAACTCCTGCATAGGTACTGATTAAAAAGGGAAAACTGATGGAGACCCTCCCTGCAATACAATTTTCCTAGAGTGATCTCAGCACTGACCAATTAGTCTCCAATATGATGTCAATACCAGGTTTAGCTGAGTTGGTAGTAAATATTACAGAATGAAGAAATTGCAGAAAAATAAAAGAATGCTAAAATTGGCCCAAAAGATGATGGATTGTTGCTACATAAAAGATCAAAAGTAGAAGAAATATAAAAGTCTGAAAATCAACGCTGTTCATTATGATTTGTAGATTTTTGTGGGTTGTTTGGATAAAAGTTAAAAAAGAAACAGAAGTTTAAGGAGAAAAATTCCCCCTAGGATTTCAAAAAATCACTTTCAACCATTATTTTGAAAAAAAATGAAATAGAAATGTGTTTCCCTAACAACACACAGGTAGGATTTCAAAGACAATATTCACACATTCTTGAACACAATACCTAGAAATATGCCCCATGATATAGACCTCCTAGTCACTAAAATGACAACTCTGTTTTCTAAAACAAAATTATACAGTTCACATTTCATGCTCAATGTCAAGTGATTTTTAATTGTAAAAGCTCACTGAAAAATGAGTATCAGTCATCCAGTTTTCACAGGGATTTCTGCTGCTTTGTGACATTCATGAAAAGTGGTTACTCAGTCATTCCCACAATTGTAGTAAATATTTCTACTGTATACACCAATAAAATGTTAAATTTCTTTCCTTTGTGACAACTTTGATTGCATAAGATGCCTGTAAATATTAAGGCAAGAAATAGTAATTGACTTCAGCAATATTGCGCAGTAAGTAAAATAAAATTACTATTACATTTTCAGTATTAATGTTAAGTAGGTTCTCAAGCATTTTTCAAAGAATATAGATTGCAAGGTAGAGTGAATGACAAGTTCTGTAAGAATACACATGGGGAGAAGTACAACTTAAACTGATGTTGGTCTGGGAGAAAAGCTATAACCCAGAACATAATTTGCCTTTTCATTAGCTGTGGCTCTCTGTTCTGTTTTGAATCTCCTGGAGGTTTCTTTGATAATAGTAACTGGAGAAAAACAAAGAAAATTAATCTATATATATATATAAGATATATATATATCTCTTAACAGTTTTATTGAAGCATAATTAAAATATCATAAACTTCACCTATTTTAAATGCACTATTAAATGATAATTTTTAGTACATTTACAGCTATGCTACCACTACAAAATCCAGTTTTGGAACATCTCCATCAACTCAGATCTCTCTCCTGTCCTTTTCAATTAATCCCCATTCCAGCACCTGGTAAACCACGAATTTGCTTCTGTGTCTATGGATCTTCCTTCCTTCCTTCCTTCCTTCCTTCCTTCCTTCCTTCCTTCCTTCCTTCCTTCCTTCCTTCCTTCCTTCCTCCCTCCCTCCCTCTCCTCTCTCTCTCTCTCTCTCTCTCTCTTTCTTTCTTTTCTCTCTTTCTCTCTTTCTTTCTTTCTTGACAGAATCTCACTCTGTCACCCAGGCTGGAGTACAAAGGCATGGTCTCAGCTCACTGCAACCTCTGCCTCACGGGTTCAAGTGATTCTCCTGCCTCAGCCTCCCAAGTTGCTGGGATTACAGGTGCCCATCACCATGCCCAGATAATTTTTATATTTTTAATAGAGATGGGCTTTCACTATGTTAGCCAGCTGGTCTTGAACTCCTGACCTCAGGTGATCCATCTGTCTCAGCTTCCCAAAGTGCTGGGATTACAGGCATAAGCCACCACGCCTGGCCTATTTTTTATTCATAATTGACACATGATAATTGTACATATGTATGGGGTTCAATGTGATGTCTCAATATGTATACACATAGTGTATTATCAAGTCAGGGTAATTGCCATATCCATCACTTTAAACATTTATTATTTTTGAGTGATGACAACATTCAAAATCTAGCTATGGTGAAATATACAATACATTGTTATTTGTTATAGTCACCCTACTACATATTAGAACACCAAAACTTGTTCTTCTTGTCTCACTGTAACTTTGTATGCATTGACCAATCTCCCCAGACACCCTCCCCTCCCCAGCCTCTGCTAACCAGTATTCTACTCTCTATTTCTATGAAATCAGCTTTTTAAAGATTCAACATATGAGTGAGATCATGTGGTGTTTGTCTCTAATATAATGTAGTTTTAGTTTTAATATTTTCCCATAATCAGACATTTTCTTTTAAAATATAGTTTAAAGATTTCATAACAGTCTGTTGTGAGAATGTACCATAATTTAATCATTTATTTTGCTCAACATTTTCTAATTATTCACCTCGGTGATTAATCCTGTGAAGAACATCTCTGTGGCCACAACTGTGTCCCAAATCCCATTTGAAGGAACATACTGATGTGCTGAAGCTCTTCCAGAAGGGGAAATAATTGGAGACCCTGAGTATATTCTGCTGAGAAAGAAAAGACTTAAAAGATTATGCCAGACAGAAAGATCTGAAGCAGTGATATGAAAGAATTGTACACTGGGCTTCAGTGATAAGAAGTCAAACAATGGTATTCATTACAAGGAGGCAGATTTCTGTTTAGTGTAGAGACCACCAACAACAATTTTAAAAAGCCCCCAAAAAAACTGAAGCATCTACAGAAAAGAAAGCTTAATTGAGCAGCTTCCTTAGTCCTCGAGAAAATAGGGTCCATTCTCACACCATAAATCCTAAAGGAACACTTACATCTGAATCACTTCATGTAATGAATGGGTCTAGCAAGCAGGTATTTGTCAATCATTACTGCTAGCCTTTGGACACGCTTTAACTTTATGGTTGTCATTCTCTCATGACAGGCATACAGCCCCAAATGTATGACAAGTTTTTAAAAATTAGATTCTCTAACATATGAATCAAAGGCCTGGCTTAAAAAGTAAGAGAGTCACTTTTCTGTCATTTCATGCTGGACTAGGAAAAACATATGAGTGGTTAATGGACATGTGATGCAAGTTTTAACAATTTCTGGATCGCTAATCATCTCTTGGCCCCAGGGGTTGTGGAATGGTGTCTGAGGTATATTTTTTATAGAGAAAAATAGCAAGCATAAGAACAATAGACATTACATGGTAATCCTGTGCTGCTTTTCCTGGGAAGCAAAACAAAACATTAGAATCCAATGTCAGAATGATCACCAGCTTCAGGGTGTGAGGATGAGGGTCCAGTCCACAGACAGAAACATGTGGGAGGGGAGTAGAAGCAGCTTAGGAGATGCACTCCTGAGAATCAACTGAAACAAGACCAACTCTCAATGAAATGTTTCCACTTGTTTACTCTTTTGACTTTTCTCTACCAACAGGATGCTCTGTGTATATCACTATTGCATAAGCAATTCCATAGTTTCTTCCTTCTTAAGAACTATAATTCCATTATGAAAAATGAAAAGTAACATAACCTGTAACAAGCTAAGTTGCCATTTTAAGTGGCCAATTACTAAAAGTTTGCTTCAAAACTGAAATTGAGGCTGTGCACAATAGCTCATGTCTATCTGTAATCCCAGCACTTCAGCAGGCTGAAGCAGGAGGATTGCTTGAGCCTAGGAGTTTGACACTGGACTGAGCAACATAGGGAGATCCTGTCTCTATAAATAATTTAATAAATTAGCCAGTCTTGGAGGCACATGCCTGTGGTCCCAGCTACTTGGGAGGCTGAGGCAGGAGGATTGCCTAAGCCTGGGAGGTTGAGGCTGCAGTGAGCCATGATCACACCACTGCACTCCAGCCTGGGCAACAGAGCAAAACCCTGTCTCAAAAAAATGAAAAATAGAAAACTGAAATTGCTTCAGCTATACTATCTTTAAAGCACACCCTTCTCTGTCCCCACATAGCTTTATGAGAAACCTATAATAGATATCAATGTGATCTGTTGGATATGAAGATATTTGTAAAGGTTCACATAAAACAGGCAATAAAAATGTTTCCATTGATTGTGATGTATTGTTTTGGTATTTTTAACTGAGAGAAATTTGAGTAATTGTCATTTACAGAGCTAATTATGTGACTCAATCTCTGTCTCATGCATTAGTTTTACTTTGAAGAAAATATTTCATTTTCTCATAATGAACAAATAGGATCTTAGCACTATGAATGAAACAGGATAAAAAATTACATTGAAATCTTGCAATTTGAGAAAGTGAAGCCCAAAGTAATAATTTCCTTAAAGAGATCTGATTGGCTTTCGGACACAAGTCTGATGGACAAAAAGCACTGTTCTTGCTTTTGACAATAATGGTCAGCTTTTCTGTTTATAAGTCTCTGTGGAGGAAAACATTGCACAATTTTAATGAAAAGGCCTTAACTTGAACTCTGGCACTTACCAGTATCTTATTTGTAAGTTAGAGTTTACTGATTTATCTCAGATATAAACAAAATATCTCATTTCCATGACCGTTTTCAATTAATGACCAGGCAAGTAATTCCAGTATAGATTCCCTGGAACTGTCATAGAAAGCAGAAAGTTTGGGTGACTGGTCATGCGCTAACAGCTGCCAAAGAGTTTCTGTGGTCTTTCAAATTGGGAGGAGTCTGGAAAGCACTGTGGATATAAAGATTCCTCCTTGGTATCTGATCAGGATTCACTAATATCCCAAAATTGTAGGTAGAATACTTTCTTGGGGAAAGTAAAGAAGCCTGAAGGTGAAGAATCTATATTCCCTGAAGACATTGGTTTCCTCTAATTTGTTGAATTAGTTTCCTCTAATTAGTTGTAACTACTTCAAGCTCTTCCAGGTGACCTGAGTCGTGGGATCAGATCTCATTCTCCTTTTCAAATTGATATGACACAGTATATGACTAAGAGAGGCATGGTATATATGCTTATGAATGGATTTTCTTTTTTTTTTTTTTTTTTTTTTTGAGACGGAGTCTTGCTCTGTCGCCCGGCCTGGAGTGCAGTGGCCGGATCTCAGCTCACTCTTATTGCAGGCTCCGCCTCCCGGGTTTACGCCATTCTCCTGCCTCAGCCTCCCAAGTAGCTGGGACTACAGGCGCCCGCCACCTCGCCCGGCTAGTTTTTTTCTTTTGTATTTTTTAGTAGAGACGGGGTTTCACAGTGTTAGCCAGGATGGTCTCGATCTCCTGACCTCGTGATCCGCCCGTCTCGGCCTCCCAAAGTGCTGGGATTACAGGCTTGAGCCACTGCGCCCGGCCATGAATGGATTTTCTATATTTTTATAAGGGTGCACATTGTCTGAAAGTATTGACTTACACTTTGAAGCAGAGCCACATATCATCAGATTTGGCATACATCAAATAGTCGGAAAATAAGCAAATCCAACCGATACAGGGTGAGGAGAAATCTGAAGAAATATTCAGGGCTGATGGCAAGTTGCACTTTAAACATTTCAATGACCTTTGATTTTGGTTCCTAAGTAAGGAACCAAATCAAGAATCCAAGTTTAACCTAGAAATCTGTGGTTAATAAGGAATTTCAGTTAAAATACTGCAAAAGGAGAAACAAGTCAACTAAATTTTAAGAAGTCTAAATACACCAAAGGTGAGAATTATTCACTGGTGTAACTTAGGAATCAAGTTGAATTATACAAATAGAAAGAAACTTTAAAACATCAGGTTAAATTTAGAATATTCTAGAGCAGAAATAAAATTGACAGAATTCTAGAATAGAACGAAGGTAACAATATCTGAGTTAGTTAATTTAAAAGAGAGAGAGGTTTTGGATTTTCCTCATTTAAAAGAGAGGTCTGCATCTTTGAAGGAATACTAAACTTGGCATGATACTTGCATGGACACTGAGCAGCAAAAACAAGATGGCTCTAGGGACTAAGGTGGCCAGTATTATACACTTTTGGCTGATTCATTTAGACATCCCTCAAATATTCAAATGCCATCTTGAGACCATGCAATTATATTTTATTTAATGTAATTGCATTAAATAAAAAGAGACATTTAAAAAAATGTTCTATGAGATGATGCTCACAAACCAAAAGTTTTGAGATCTTTAAAAACTTTTTAAATATAAAGGGATCTGGAAACTAAGAAGATTGAGAACTGTTGACATATAGTTTCAAAACTGTTTCATCTGATCTCACCTAGCCAACAAAGATAAAGTGATTCCCCTTCAGGTGCAACCAGTCTGATGACAGCTGAATGCCCTTTAAGGAACAGCTAATGAAGCATCAAAAGGCTTCAAACTAATGCCGTGGGTCACACATGGCAGAATTTCAGCACATATATAAATATATATATCAGTTTATGACTCACATATATAGGTGTCAGTTTATGACACACATATATGTAGGAGTCATATATATATATCTACACACACATATACATATATGGAGTCAGTTTAACCTAATAGTTAAATGTTTAAGTCTTTGAAATTGCAGTGGATTCCAATCCTCGATCCATAATGTCAGATTAGGACATCTGAGTCATTTCCCTAACCTTACTTACGACCGTCAAAAAGATAGTGGTCCAAACTCTAATTTATTGCTTGCAATGTGGCCCTAAGAAGTTATATAATTTATTTGTGCTTCATTTTTCTCTTAGGTAAAATCGGGATAACGATACTACCTAACTCATAAAGTCATTGTGAGGATTACCTGAGTTATATGTAATTTAACTCTAGAGCAGTGCTTGGCACTTTGGAAATAATTAATAAGTAGAAACAATAGGAATATTAACATTAAAGGCACAAATAAATAATTGAGTATAACACTGGCCCTAGAAATTACACAACAATGTATAATAACGTTTAACAATGACCTGAAAACACAAGACTTTAAGTCTGAAATGGCTCAAAGTAGTAGAGATGATAGTTGTATCATCATCACTGTATTTTTACCATTACCTAGGGCTGTACCAAAAATGAGGCAAGAAGAATTATTTCTTATGCCTCTAAGTCAAGCATAAGGAAGTGATTTGTGACCTGGTACCTTCAGTGTCTGGGGTGAATAGAGAGCCAAATGGCCACAGAACTTACAAATAATTTATTTTATTTTTACTTTCATCTTCAAAGCCATTCTGGGTATTACTAACTACAGGTTAATCTAGGGGAAATCCTTGGGTTATTTTTCAAGACTTTCTACAATCTTCAGAAGGGTTTTATATAAATTCATAGAAGATTTACTATGCTAAAATTTCCCTGTAGTCCAAATTATCCTCAAATATATGATCCACTTGAATAAAATTAAATATGTTAGTGTTTGTTGAGGTATAAGGGGCAAACAGCATCTACCAAACACAATAACCATTCCGATAACTACTCTGCTCATTTGCCAACTTCCAGGAGCCATGAAATGAATTCAAATTGTCATGGCATGTTTCAATCCAAAGTCCAACCTAAAAGAAAACTCCAAAGTTAGAGAAAAAACTACAATTTGGACTCATACACAGGAAGCAAACTCAACTGATGATTCTCTAGCAGTGTCTTACTAGATGACAATTTGTTTCTTCTCTTCCCTTTCCTTGGAAACACCAAAAATAAGGGACTGGAAATGACCCACTTGCACTTACCTATGAATGTGCTTTAGGATAGACCTGACAATAAACAGAAACTTACCTACAATCTCTAAAATCCTTTAAAACATGATTGGAGAGATACGTAATAGTTTTCTTCCCTCGCACAGAGGAGTTTAGCTGTCCTGTCTGGGATGATAATGCAATCATCTGTAGCAAACACAAATCCCCTAATTAACATAAGAGCCCTGGGAAACATTCTCTATAAAAGGCAAATTCAGGCAGGCCCCTCCACAGTTATGAAGCCGAGAGGGTTTGATTTGCTTGATTTGATTGGTCTTCGTTTAGTGTCTCATTTCCTCTTTCTTATTTGGCAGGGAAGCTTCAAAACAAAAATGTCTTTCAGAGAATCTTCCCCACCCTGTCTTTAATCAAAATAATGGGGAAAGACCCAGTTAAATGAAAACCTCCTTCATAGAGCAAAATGGGCTTGCTAATATCAAGGCATTACTCAGAAATACATAAGATTGAGCATTAAAATCTACCTGCTTTCTTTTCTCTATACATTTACTTTACTTGGGACATTGATTTCTTCAGCTGCCCCCTCTCCTTGAAAACTTCAAGTACCCAATATTGTACATGTAAGCAAATTATTTAGCAAACCAATCCCTTTCTCTGCTCTTTCCCCCTCACCACTACCTCTGGAGTTCTTATCACATCCAGCCTAGTTTTTCTTCCTCTATTCTCCCACATGATTTAAAATGCCTAGGCCAGGCATGGTGGCTCACGCCTGTAATCCCAGTACTTAGGGAGGCTGAGGCAGGTGGATTGTTTTGAGGTCAAGAGATGGAGACCAGCCTGGCCAACATGATGAAACCCTGTCTCTACTAAAAATCCAAAAAAAAAAAAAAATAGCTGGGTGTGGTTGTTCACACCTGTAATCCTAGCTACTCTTGAGGTGGAGGTGGGAGGATTGCTTGAACCCAGGAGGTAGAGATTGCAGTAAGTCAAGATTGTGCCACTATACTCCAGCCTGGGTGACAGAGCAACACTCTGTCACAAAAATAAATACATACATACATACGTAATAAATAATAAAAAATAAATGTCTAAATGATTTGAAATGCAAAGCAGACAATGCTACTTCCTTACTTAAAACATTCAATGGCTCTCTATTACCCATAAATCAAAAGCTCTATATTACTTGTAAGTGCAGACTTTCTTATGCTTCAGTTTCTTAATCTGTAAAGTAGGGACTATAACAGTATCTACTCATAGCATAGTTGTTAGTACCAAAGTGAGTTCATATATGCAAAATACTTAGAAAAGGTGTTAGTATCTGTTAAGTTAAACATTTGTTTGCATTGATGACCATGATGATGACAGCGACAATGATGACCATTTTTCTTGGAGGCTTGGCTCTGGGCTCTGGGGATGCCTCTCCCTCCCTGTGTTCTATCTCTTTCTTTCATTAAGCTATTGTATTTTGTTCTGAAGCACTTGAATGGGTAGGATTACCTTATATGACCTACATATATAATTTCCTGGACCATGGCTATTCCCAGGTTTGCTATGGAACGCAGAAAACAAGGGCCAGTTTTCCCAGGGAAATCTAGGCCAGCTGTGGTATAAACCTCAAATAAAACAAACTTTCTGCAGCCTCCAAGTTTCCTTAATCTCTGAAGCCAAGATAGAAGTCTCATTTTGAGCAGTGGTCACCATGCTACTTTGATAAAACTGCTGCAGCCAGACGCTCTGAACCAAAAAAAAAAAAAACAAAAAAAGAACTTCTCTTGGGACAGTTACAATTGCAATGAGGATGAAAAGACTATTGATACAATGTTGAAAATATTAGAGTATCAGAAGCATCCAGAATGATTATCCTTTTTCCAGATGTTCTGCATCTGTTGTCTCATGCTTAAGTTGTCTGGACAAAGGTTTAACCTCTTACATTTTAGCTGGATGCTTTGCCACCATGTAAGTATGACCAATACTTTGCTTGAGAAAAACAAGCAGGATACAGAGAAACAGGGATTTTTATTGTTTCATAGGTTTCAAAATATAGTCATGTGTAACTTAGTGACAGGAATACATTCTGAGAAATGTGTCATTAGGCAATTTCATCATTGTGCAAATATAGTATATACTGACACACAGATGGTATAGCCTATTGCTTTGAGGCTATATGGTATAGCTTATTTCTCTTAGGCTACAAACCTATAGAATATGTTACTGTACTGAATACTGTAGGCAATTGTAACACAATGTAAGTATTTGTGTATATAAACATATCTAAACACAGAAAAGGTACAACAGTTCATGCTGGTGTTGGCAATGGCTATGGTGGGCTAGGAAAGCCAGTCTCCAGTCCTCCAGATGACACATGCAGATAGGTGCTGGTGGTAGCACCTTGGGGGCTTGAGATTAAGCCTACCCACCCTGCTGCTACCACCAGTGCTTACCTCCTCCACCATAAACCAAAATAGCAAGTAGATAATCACACTTCAAATAGATCATCCAAAAGTGAACACTGGAATTCAACAGAAAAGTGACAGGCTACACCTAATAGAAGGAAGAAGAAGGAATACCTAAAGCAAGCCTGCGAGGCGGAGACCATGAGTGAACTGGAAGAGACTCCTCAATGCAAGGGAAAGGTAAATGAAAGACCCCCAGTGGTCTATATTCCCACTGTGTACTTCTGCAATCCTAGCCATGAGAGAGCCCCTTCAGCCTCATGGGTCTCAAAACTAACATAGAGAGCTGCTGAGAGACTGTGCAATGGCATTGCTCCAGAGGAAAGCTCATGCTGGGTCCCACAGACTCCCTGAGACCTAAGCAGCTACACCAAGGCACCACTTTAGAGCCCTGCCCCCAACAGATGCTTACTGTCCTGGGTCCTAGTGGTGTCAGAGATGAGGCACAAGCAAAGTGTGGGCTACTGCCACTGGGACTGAAATGCAAGAAAGACATAGGTCACCACCTTCTTGGTGCTGAGGAGCAAGTGGTGTACATATTCCCACCCACCAACTTAACAATACTTCCAGCGAAGACAGCCCCACCCTACCCACTGGCAGGGCTACAGCACAACCCCTACCATCCCTCACCTCTGGATCCCACCAAGGGGTTAGGGATTACCTCCCTCTTGCCTACCATAGCTGGTAACTGCACACATCACCCAGAGGCCTGAGGACAAGTTCACCCAGTCTAACCACCCCTTCCCTTATGCCAGAATATGCAGTCCAGGGACCAGTGGATTTCCCAGCCCATTCCACCAGTGTTGGCACCTGAGCACTTATCTTGGGGACTTGAGATTGAGTGTACTCACCCTGCTGCTACCACCAAAGTCAGCAAAAGGAAAGAAATAATAAAGATAAGAACAGAACTAAGTGAAATAGGGACTAAAAAAATTACAAAGAATCAATAAAATAAAAAATTTGATCTTCATAAAGATAAACAAAATTGATAAACCACTAGCTAGATCAACCAAGAAGAGAAAAGACCCATAGAAACAAAATCAGAAATGAAAAAGTAGACATTACAACTGGTACCATAGAAACACAAAAGATCACTAGAAACTATTATAAATAACTATACACTAACGAACTGGAAAATCTAGAGGAAACTGATAAATTCCGAAAAACATATAACCTACCAAGATTGAATCAGGAAGAAACAGAAAATTTGAACAGACCAATAATGAGTAATGAGATTGAATCAGTAATAAAAACTTGTCAAACAAAGAAAAGCCCAGGACTGGATGGATTCACAGTGTAATTCTGTCAAATGTATAAGAAGAACTAATATCAATCCTCCTTAAAATAATACTACAGGCCAATATCCCTAATGAACATAGACAAAAAATCCCTCAACAAATTCTAGCAAACCAAATCCAACGTCACATCAAAAAGATAATATGTCATGATCAAGTGGGATTTATGCCAGGTATGCAAGGATGGCTCACCATATACGAATCAATAAATGTGATATATTATATCAACAGAGTGAAGGACAAAAAGAATATGATCATCTCAATACATGCAGAAAACCCATTTGATAAAATTCAACCTTTCTTCATGATATCAAACTATCAATGAATGAGGCATAAAAACAACATACATCAAAATAATAAAGGTCCTATATGATAAACCAACAGCTAACATCATCATGGGGAAAATCTGAAAGACTCTCCTTTCAAACTGAAACAAGACAAGGAAGCACATTTTCACCAGTCTTACTCAACAAATTACTGGATGTTGTAGCCAGTGCATGAGGCAAGATAAAGAAATAAAAGGCATTCATATTGGAAAGGAGAAAGTCAAATTGTCCCTCCTTACAAATGACACAACTTTATATATAGAAAAACCAAAAGCTTCCACAAAAAAATTTTTAGAAGTCATAAATTCAGTAAAATTGCTAGATACAAAATCAACATACAAAAGTCAGTAGCATTTCTATACGCCGATAATGAAATCACTGAAAAAGAAATCAAGAGGGCAATCCCGTTTACAATAGCAACACACACACAAAAACCTAGGAATATATTTAACCAAGGCAAAAGATCTCTATAAGAAAAATTACAAAACACTGAAGAAAAAAATTGAAGAGGACACAACAAATGGAAAGGCATTTCATGCTAATAGAGCAGGAGAATTAATATTGTTAAAATGACTATCCTACCCAAAGCAATCTGCAGATTCAATGCAATCACAATTAAAATACTAACGTCATTTTTGTCAGAAATAAACAAAATAATCTTTCGAATGTTTATGAAATGAAAAAAGGAGCCAGAATTGCCAAAGCAATCCCAAGTAAAAAATAAAATGCTGAAATCATTACATTACCTGACTTCAAAATGTATTGCAAGCCTACAATAATCAAAACATCATGGAACTGACACAAGGACAGACACACTGGCCAACAGAAAAGAGTAGAAAACCAAGAAATAAATCCATATATTTATAGCTAACTGATTTTTGACAAAGCCATTAAGAACACACACTGGGGGAAGGACACCCTTTTTAATAAATGGTACTAGGAAAACTGGATAACCATATGCAGAAGAATGAAACTGCATTTCTATCTCTCACTGTGTACAAAAATCAACTCAAGATGATTTAAAGACTTAAACATAAGACTTGTAATTATAAAAGTACTAGAGGAAAATATAAGGCAAACTCTTCAGGACATTGGTCTAGGCAAGCAAAGATTTTATGAATAAGACCTCAAAAGCACAGGCAGCAAAAAAAAAAAAAAAAAAAAGAGAGGAAAAAAAGCCGACAAATGGGACTATATTAAATTAAAGGCTTCTGCACAGCAAAAATAACCAATCAACAGAGTAAAGGGGCAACCTCTTGAAACGGAGAAAATCTATGCAAATTACTCATCTGACAGGGGACTAATATCCAGAATACACAAATAAACAATTTAACAGTTTTTTGTTTTTTTTTTTTTTTTAAAGGGCAAATAATCTTATTAAAAATTGGGAAAGGACATGAATAGACATTTCTCAAAAGAAGACATACAAATGGCCAACAGACATATGAAAAAATGCTCAACATCACTATTCATCAGGGAAATGTAAATCAAAACCACAATGAGATATCATCTCACCCTAGTGAGAATGGCTATTACTAGAGAGACAAAAAATAATAGATGTTGGTGAGGATGTGGAGTGACAAATTGTTGCATACTGTTGGTGGGAATGTAAATTAGTACAACTATTATGAAAAGCAGTTTGAAGATTTCTCAAAAAACTAAAAACAGTACTATCACACTATCCAGCAATCCCACTACTGTGTATTTATCCAAAAGGAAATAAATCAATATATCAAAGGCACACATAAATTTCTATGTTTATTGCAGCATTACTTTTTTTTTAAATTTTTATTGTAAGTTCCAGGATGCATGTGCAGAACGTGCAGGTTTGTTACATAGGTATATGTGTGCCATGGTGGTTTGCTGCACCTATCAATCCATTACCTAGGTTTTAAGCCCTACTTGCATTAGCTATTTGTCCTGATGCCCTCCTTCCCCTTTCCCCCCAAGCCCTGATAGGCTCCTCCCTGTGTCCATGTGTTCTCATTGTTCAACTCCCACTTATGAGTGAGAACATGCCGTGTTTAGCTTTCTGTTCCTGTGTTAGTTTGCTGAGGATGATGGCCTCCAGCTTTATCCATGTCCCTGCAAAGGACACGATGCATTCCTTTTTATGGCTGCATAGTGTTCCATAGTGTTTATGTACTACATTTTCCTTATCCAGTCTATCATTGGTGGACATTTGGGTTGATTCCATGTCTTTGCTGTTGTAAATAGTATTGCAGTATGGCCATTTTTATGATATTGATTCTTCCTATCCATGAGCATGGTATGTTCTTCCATTTGTTTCTGTCCTCTTT